>NC_134398.1:78196544-78411295 GCF_050003625.1 Haematobia irritans
TTCGTTGACCTTCATTCGTCATTGTATTCCAGATTCAAACGGTTCATACCTTTTTTTAATAAACTGGTTTAAGCAAGTAATTGTGTTGTTTTATTTTGGGTAATAGTAGTGGGGATTCCAAACTATTACAACCCTCTACCATGGATTGCGTAGACACATCTACTAAAGGCTGTAATCCACAATCGAATTACTTGGGTTGTGGTAATATTTGCCGATGGCAAGGTATCTTAAAACTTCTTGACATCGTCTTCGCAATTATAAGTTAGCCCATACGGAGTATATATTAGACAATAAAGGCTGATTAAATACGTATATAATTAAGTTCTTGATCGGTTTATATAGGGGAGTCTATACATAATTATTAACCAAACTGTTGAGTGGTAATTAGAGAGGCAGAAGTTAAATATGGGACTCGCTTTATATGGGGGCTATATACAATTATGAACTGATATGGACCAATTTTTGTGTGATTGGGGGTCAGTTTATCTGGCGGATCTATATAACTATAGACCGATGTGGAACTATTTTAGAATTGTTGTTAACGGCCATATACTAGCACAACGGACAAAATTTCAACCGAAACGGATGAAATTTACTATATATAATTGTGGACCAATATGCAATAATTTTTGCATTGTTGTTCGTGGCCATATACTAATACGACATACTAAATTTCAACTGAATCGGATGAAATTTGCACCTCCAAGAGGGTGGTATGGACCAATTTTTGCATGCGTGGTAGAGGTCATATATAATAGCATGTACGAATGAAATTGCTCTATATATAACTGCTGACTGTATGCGTTGCTTGTTGATGGCTATATCGACAATTGGCTGTTGATGACAATATTAGCTACGTAGTCCAGTGGATAGTGTGTTGTCTTACAACAGCAACTGCACATATATAATTATACGAAATGTCTAATATATGATTGCATCGACACATATTCCGTTTAAGAAAATTTTATGTTCCAAACGTAATATATACATATACGCCCAAACATTTTATCCTATCCTTTTCTGTCCGTTTAAAAATCGAATGTGCTCTTGGCGATTTATTTTTCATTTAATACCAATATCTTGTGCGTACGTCTGTGTAATGATGGATGAAACACATCCTTACCACATCAGTATTTACATATACACGTACATGCATACCCAATAAACCCATTTGGATTCCATTTTGAATGTGATATGGATTATTTTAATGTACGTCATTCGGCATTAGATCTCTAGACGAAACAGAGAATGGACACTTACCCATCTAAGGAGTAGTGACCTTAATAACATATTCCAACCAGAATTCATTTTTTTGTATAGAAACAATCACAAAACGATTTCTATTTGATTTAGCCAGAAGAAAACGGACTTTTATTACAATTTTTATGATGCCTCTTCCGCAATGAACACATGAAGTAAAGCAAGCAACACCACCATTATGCTAGCAGTGAATGTTATGGATATGAAAATGATGATGGGATTTATGTTTGAGATCCAATGCGATTCTTTTGGGCCATATAGATTTTTTTGCAAATAATGTGTATGTGAAAATAGTATGTATATTAATTTATCGGCAAAATCTGGCTTTGTTACCGAAGTTGGTTATGTCGTCAAAAGAACAATTTCGTGCTTTTTGAATAAAACACTGAAAGGACACTTCTCTTTTCTCATGAATGAAATGCTACATGTTACTACACAGAAAGAAATATCACCAAAATATTTCCAATTAAAAAGTTAATTGAAGTTGAACAATTTTTCAATTAATAATTTAATTGATAGAATTAACTTTTTAATCAAATTCGGAAGACTAATTCAGTAAAAAAAGTGCTGATTTTTGTTTTTAAATTTTTAATTAAAAATGTATTTCAAATTAATTAAAAATGTATTTCAAATTAATCCAATTGATCCAAATAAAAACTCTAAGCCAATTGAGAAAGTAATTAAAAATAGTTACCTTTTTTAATTAATAAATTAATTGAGTTTTGCAATCGACATCAATTAAATTTTTAATTGAATCAATTAAAAAATTAATTGAAATTTTCTGAAAAATCAATTCATTTTTTAAACAAGAATTTTTTCTATGCCCAATTAAAACTGTGATTGATACTATCATTTTCGTGATTGAAGACATTTCAATTAAAAAATTAATTGGATCAATTAATTTGGTGATTGAATCAGAAAAAATTTTTTGTGTGTAGTTACATACATCTTTATACCAATACTAATTGTACTCTTTGTGCAAAGTCTAGTTTCTGGGGCCATACAAGTGAAGTAACGCCACCTTTTTTCAGTATCTAATATGACTCAAGAAAACACAACTTCACTTTGATTTTCTTAAAATTTAGCATAAAGAGTACAATTAATACTCGTAATATAAGTGTGGATTTAAATATAGATCCCATATAGATCTTCCTGGCGAGTTGGACTCATATAACCACCAAAGTTTCACTACGATTTACTTGAAAATTTGGCAGGTAATATAGTTAACATTCTAGCTATGCATACCGAATTTGGTTGATATCGGTTCAGATTTAGATATAGTTCCCAAATATATCTTACGCCCGATATTCACATATATGGCCCTAGAAGCCAGGATTTTACTCTGATTTGCTTTGTACAATGAGTATATTTGATAGTATCGTCAAGTGTGCCATGTTTGGTTTAGATCGGTTCAGATTTAGGTATATCCCCCATATAAACGTACACTTGCAGAAATGCACTTTTTCACCTGAGTTAGTGAGGTTTAGGACAAATTATGGCGCGTTGGAAAATTTGGAATTTGAGCGAATTTTCTTCTTATGTAATCGAAAACAAAAAATAAAAAATTTAAAGTTTTTGGGGCAAGGACAATGTTTTGATAATTAAAAATATGAATTGAAACATTTATAACATTTGAACTAATTATGATATCATTATGATTTTTATTGTGTTTTGCAGGGAAAGTTTCAAGAAATATTTCCATTCCAAAAATTCGTATCAAAAATTCCCAAAATGTTAAAAACACATTATTTTTTGTAATTTTGTAATCTCAGTTTTTTACAGTTATTTAGTGGACAGATGAGTCTTTGCAATTGGTGTATTGCCAAGTGAGAATATTTTTAAACAAAAGTTTTCCTTTTTTAAAAATTGCCCATTTTGGGATGAGAAAAACTCATATACAACTTGACCAAAATGACCCATAAAAACTTAAAACGTATCTATGAGAAACAAGCAAAAACATAGGGGAGAAGTTTTAAAAAAATATTACGATTGGTCAAAATTCAGTATTTCCAAATTGTGGAGTCTACAACTTTTAATTTAAAGCATATAGGTACACAATTTTCAGCAAAAATACTTCAGCAATAAGAGTTTAGCTGCGCTTTTTGGTATTCAATAAAGTAGGCAGTGCATCCAACATAAGCGTAGGAAGGACTCTGGGGAGGACACTTTGACCCCCCAAAAAAATTTTAGCCTCCACCCCCCAGAATTTGAAAACCTATTTTCGACTTTGCATTGTGGTAGCAGTTGCCGATGGCAATATATAATTTTATTTCTTAACATTGTCTTCTAAATTGTACGTTAGATTCTTTATTATAAGGTGATTTAAAAAACTTTATGATATTTTCCCGAATAAAATTTGTTTAGTTTTTATGATTTTTAATGCATTATAACGCTTGTCTGAAACATTTGAACTCGAATATTTTCAAAAATTATTAAAATATTAAAATTTTCCAGAATGGATTTTGCATTTTTGCGTAAAAATTTGTACCATTTTATAAACTCTTACTTTTTTTAACCGATTAACAAAACGAGTTAAATATTGAACTCGAATATTTTCAAAAATTATTAAAATATTAAAATTTTCCAGAATGGATTTTGAATTTTTGCGGAAAAATTTGTACCATTTTATAAACTCTTACTCTTTTTTAACCCATTAAAAAAACGAGTTAAATATTAAAAAAACGAGTTTCCTGCTTAGTTAAAATAATAAACTTCTTTGTGAGGGCATTTTTAGAAGTACTTTAAAGTGGTGCATTTAGAACAACACCCAAATTTTTTGGTGGGAAAAAGTGTGGAACTACTTTAAGTCGCTTTTTTATAAACTAATTGTCTAGTTATGTTGAAGTCTGATATTTTATTAATTTTTATAAAATAAAACATTAATTGAACCTATAACTTCAGTATGTTAATTTCTTGTTAGGGGGCTATAACCCCCCCTAGCAAAATTATTTAGCTACGCTAATGGCATCCACACTGCATGAAAGGTAGTGCTGTTTTGCTTCATACCAATAACAATAGTGCTCACTTCTGAACAATATTGTTATTGAAATCAGCAATTATATCAGCGCTATGTAGAAGCTGCTATAAATCGGGACATCGCCACAAAAGTCAGCGCTGATTCGCTTGTTTTGTAAACAGTTGGTGCCTCTCTCTCTTCAATCCTGCTGAAATGGTGCTCCATTTTTTGCTGGGTTGTTTCGTCTAGAATGCGTAGAACTTTGTAGGGAATGCAGTCAAGAAGAAACAAGGATCCCCCCAAAAACGATTCACAATACTAACCCCACTTTGTTGAAATGTTCCAAAAAAATAAATTGTGGGGCCAATATCTCGCAAGCTATAAAAGATATTCGCACACGCAATCTTTTTTTTTGGCGGGTTTTACAAGTTTGGTTCGGAAATCGGTTCATAATTGCGATTTTGACAGCTAAAACAACATTTCATTTCGAACGAGATGACAAAGTTTCAACGCCTACAGGTCAGCCCTGTAGAATTGCAAGGGCTGTAACGACACCAAGCAAATATGGCCCCATTTAAACTTAAACCGCACACTAAATATGCTAGTGTTCTCGAGACGTCAGATATCACTCGTGATATATGCTATAACGGGTCGCTGCCTGATAGGCGATTTTGCAAAAACTATAGGCGCGAAGTATAATGACTATTGTATGAGCTGTCATGATGCGGATGAAAAGGAATCAATTAAACACCTCTTGTGTGAGTGTCCTGCATTTGGTGTAAAGCGCAAGCAACTTTTAGGAGCATATAGCTTCAGATTACTGGCGGATCTGGAGAACATTAAGAAGGTTCAGCGGTTAAAACTAGAAGTGCCCATATGTAATAGGTACTTTTAGTTAATGTGGTATCACAATGGACTGAATAGTCTAAGTGAGCCTGAATCTTAATCGGGCTGCCACTTTAACCTAACCTAACCTACAGGTCAGCCCGTGGAATCACTGGGGACCCACATACATGCAAACTTAGAGGAAAACACCTCAGTTTTCACACAAAGAAAAAAATAATTTTATATCTTTATCCGTTCAAAAGTTGTGAGGCTTTTGATTTAAACGAAATCGTCTGCGGTTTTAGAATAAAACGGGATTCTTATAGCAAAATCGTGATAAAATTTTTTTGTTTGGTGATACAACCCAGCAAAAACTCTCATTACCCGGTAATCTTGTAGGTAAGCCTGTTTAAAAATGAATAACCACTTATTAATTGGCATCGCTTCGCTTGGCATCCTAGGATGAAAGTACTTCTCCCCAGGCATACCTTTGGCCATGAAATAATTAGTGTTTTTAAAGCATGTAATCACCTAATATGTAATCACTTATTCGTAGATATACCAAAGTTTGCAAAATAGCCACTTATTGTCTCAGGCAACCAAATCTAGAAAATATTGACTTCTCTAGCCGATTACAATGGATCAAAATATGGCGAGTAATGCTGTAATATGAACATTACTTGAATAGAAACTAATATTTTAGAAATAAACAAAAACTTTACAAGTTATCTGAATAAGATTACACGCGAATTAATTTCAAACTTAAAATAGAAATAAATGTTGTTGTTTAAGAGAGTTGGATTCACATTATGTTCGAAATCAACTAAAAGTGGATTTTATATATCCCTTTTAATAAGGCAAATGACAGTTGAAATCTAGTGAAGTCGATTTTGAAAGTATAATGTGAATGAGGTATAATAAAGCATTTATTTAAAACATAGTATGGTAATGTCATTAATTTTAGACACGATTATTATGAAATATTTGTGAAGAATATTCCTTAACGGAAAAATCTTCACAATTACCGTTACATAACTTATTTTTTTTTGAGTTTTTTTTTTTAAGTAAATGCTCAGTTATGTGAATAATTATACCTAATGGTACACGCAAAGAAAAAAAAAACGTTTGGAAAACGTATACCGAATACGTTTTTCTTTTGTTAGAGTTTTTTGAATTGCTTCGAACATTTTAAACTTTTATCACCAAAAAAATTCGTTTGTTACAAAATTTTTATTTTTTCAATAAAAAAAAGTTATTTTTGAAACAACAACACAGCCCATTTCGTTTATATTAAACACTGTTCTTTTCTGACTTTAGGCCTTTAATAAGACACATTTTACAGTTCAGTACTTCAATGTAATATTGAACATTTTTTTAGGAATCTTCCGAATATATCTGGAATATATGTAAAAAAAAAAACTTTGGTCGAAGCAGGGATCGAACCCACGACCCTTGACGTGCAAGTCGGATGTAGCAACCACTGCTCCACGGTGCCAAACTAAATGTTTGTTTCTGTTAAATAAACTTAGTTTATTCGGTTCGTAGGCGCCGCAAGCTATGCTATATAAATAAAACTTATATGGATATTTATCTATTGATGACCATAACAGGTACATAGCTCAGTGGATAGTGTGTTGGCTTACAAAGTGCATGGTCCGCGGTTCGATTCTCCGTCCAGGCGAAAGGTAAAAAAAATTTTAAATATATAAAATTGTATAATTTCTTCTACATTGTTGGTATTACAGGAAAATGTGTTAAGAACTAAAAAACCTCGTGGATGTGAGAAAGATGTGAGGGAAACTGCAATTAGTAAGAAAACAATGGTTTTTTTGAGTTTGTCTTTATGAAATTGTTTTTACATCCTGGAAAAGAATAAACGTTTATCACAAAAAGTATGTACCTTTCTTCCAAATACACTTCCTTGCAGCGAAAAGCAACGAACTTTGTTTGTCTAAAATTTCGTTTGGGAGGAAAGAATTATTTTTTTGCGTGTACCATCATTTATTCTGTTTTATTAAGTCATTAACAGCCAAATGCATTTCATTTTGAGAATATCAATTCGAAAATTACCGAGATGTATTTAAAGGTGGTTAAAATTTCAAGGGCCGATGTTGATTTTAAATAAAACACAAACTATTTAGGAAATTATTATAATTTTATTTTATTATGATATATTGGTATTACTCAATTATGTATGGAACAAAATATCGGCCAAATGGGCGCCGCGACCTCGGTGGCACACCTTCATCCGATGGTCCAAATTTTTCATCCTTTAGCTCTTGAATTGTTGCTGGCTTATCGACGTACACATTTTCTTTCAAATAAACCCAAAGAAAAAAGTCCAACGATGTCAAGTCACATGATCTTGGTGGCCAATTGACATCGCCATTACGTGAGATAACACGGCCATTGAATTTGTTGAGCAAAAGAGCCATTGTTTCGTTAGCTGTGTGGCAAGTGGCACCGTCCTGCTGAAACCACATATCGTCCACATCCATATCTTCCAATTCGGGTCATAAAAAGCGAACACCATTCACGATAGCGAACACCATTTACAGTAACTGCCTGACCGGCCTCATTTTGGAAAAAATACGGCCCGATGATGCCGCCAGCCCATAAACCGCACCAAACTGTCACTCTTTGTGGGTGCATTGGTTTTTCGACAATCACTCTTGGATTCTGTTATTCTGTTTATTGACGAATCCACTGAACTGAAAATGTGCCTCATCACTGAAGATGATTTTCTTCGAAAATTGATCATCCACTGTTGCCATTTCTTGGAACCATTCTGCCCATTCACGACGTCCATGGTTCAAATTGAGTAAGTCTGAAATAGAGAAATGTTAAATAAAATTCGGAAAAAAACTTGGCGTTTAGGCGTGGTTCACATTCAACATCGGCCCTTACAATTTAACAACCCTTTATTATTGTCATTACAAGTTAGTCATTATAACTAACAGCAATTTAATACAATGTGTAATGACAGCTTTACTCCTGGTAAAGTAAATTGTAATGAGATGTGGTTACCTAGTTTTGCTGGGAAGTTTATGTTTCGAAGAGATACAACGGCAAAACGTTTGCAACACCTGTTTACCAAACTTTTTAGATTTAATAAAGGGGCTTTCGTAAATGAATGCCTTTTGGCAGTGTTAAAGATGACCGCCTGAGAAATGACGATATTATTACCATTGCGGAAATTGGGCAACACAAATATGTACACACACAGAAAAAACATGTTTGGACATGGTTGCCGCATCCATTTAGTGATTATCTAGAGCATATAGTTGTCGCGATAACCATGTATTTTGTCTTGTTGAAAAGAATTTGACACCATTACATGGTCGGAAAAACCATTCAATTTTTTTTTACTTTTTTGCAGGAAAAAAATTTTTTGTTTTAGGAGCAAAATGTTATTATTGGACGGTGAACATGGAACATGTTTGCCGCAACCATGTTACTTTCTCGAAAATTATGTATCTGATTTCAGCGACCATGTTCACTGTCCAAAAATATCATTTTGCTCTTTAACCATGTTTGGGGTGATCATGTTCCTTCTCTGCGTGATATTCACATAAAACCACGTGCCACTTATGAATAAATAAATAAACACAGTAATTCCGTATTCTCCGTCCATCTTAAGCAAGAATCAACACTCGACTGACGCACAAAATGAAAATCGTTTGTGCATGCTCCAAGTTTTTATAAAATTGGTTTCGCTCCAAAGAGGTTAAAAAAGTTAAATGGGCACAAAAAAATGTATGTGGTCTTTATGACCATGTAACGGTACTAGAAATATCTATACGGTCTAACAAAGAAAAACACATTATTTTGTCAAAATTCGTTTTTATTATTCAACATAGTCCCTTCAAGCGCGATATAACGATTATAACGTCCTTCCAATTTTTACCATTATACCATTTTGGTAGTACTCCTTCGGTTTTGCCTCAAAATAGGCCTCAGTTTCGGCGATCACCTCTTTATATTAACTTTGTCATTCCGTTTGTAACACATCGAAATATTGCTCTAAGACCCCATAAAGTATATATATTCTGGGTCGTGGTGAAATTCTGAGTCGATCTGAGCATGTCCGTCCGTTCGTCCGTCTGTTGAAATCACGCTAACTTCCAAACGAAACAAGCTATCGACTTGAAACTTGGCACAAGTAGTTGTTATTGATATAGGTCGGATGGTATTGCAAATGGCCCCCATATAAACGGACCCCCAAATTTGGCTTGCGAGGCCTCTAAGAGAAGCAAATTTCATCCGATCCGGCTGAAATTTGGTACATGGTGTTAGTATATGGTCTCTAACAACCATGCAAAAATTGGTCCACATCGGTCCATAATTATATATAGCCCCCATATAAACCGATCCCCCGATTTGGCTTGCGAGGCCTCTAAGAGAAGCCAATTTCATCCGATCCGGCTTAAATTTGGTACATGGTGTTAGTATATGGTCTCCAACAACCATGCAAAAGTTGGTCCACACCCGTCCATAATTATATATAGCCCCCATATAAACCGATCCCCCGATTTGGCTTGCGAGGCCTCTAAGATAAGCAAATTTTATCCGATCCGGCTGAAATATGGTACATGGTGTTAGTATATGGTCTCTAACAACCATACAAAAATTGGTCCACATCGGTCCACAATTATATATAGTCCCCATATAAACCGATCCCCCGATTTGGCTTGCGAGGCCTCTAAGAGAAGCAAATTTATCCGATTCGGCTGAAATTTGGTACATGATGTTAGTATATGGTCTCAAACAACCATACAAAAATTGGTCCACATCGGTCCATAATTATATATAGCCCCCATATAAACCGATCACCAGATTTGACCTCCGGAGCCTCTTGGAAGACCAAAATTCATCTGATTCAGTTGAAATTTGGTACGTGGTGTTAATATATGGCCTCAAACACTCATGCAAAAATTGGTCGAAATCGGTCAATTATTATATATAGGCCCCATATAAACCGATCCCCAGATTTGATCTCCGGAGCCCCTTGGAAAATCAAAATTCATCCGATTCGGTTGAAATTTGGTACGTGATGTTAGTATATGGTATCCAACAACCATGCAGGAATTGGTTCATATCAGTCCATAATTATATATAACCCCCATATAAACCGATCCCCATATTTGACATCTGGTGCCTTTTGGAGAAGCAAAATTCATCCGATCTGGTTGAAATTTGGAACGTGGTGGTAGTATATGATATTTAACAACTATGCCAAAAGTGGTCCATATCAGTCCATAATCATATATAGCCCCATATAAACCGTTCCTGAGATTTGGTTTTGGAGCCTCTTGGAGGAGCAAATTTCATCCGAGTGAGTTGAAATTTGGTACATTGTGCTAGTATATAGTCGTTAACAGCCATGCCTAACTAGGTCCATATCGGTCTATAGTTATATATATCCCTCAGATAAATCGATTTCCAATCACACAAAAATTGGTCCATATCAAGTTCTTAATTGTATATAGCCCCCATATAAGTGACCTCCATATTTCTGGCTCTCTACGTACCGTGCAAAAAGTCCATATCGATTCGTAATTATTTGTAGACTTAACTATACATAACTTTTTGTCTAATATATACCACGTCCACTGCGTTCACCGTCCTCCGTGCTCATTTCACCACGCTTGAATTTTGCATACCAATCAATTATTGTTGATTTCCCTGGGGCAGAGTCCGGAAACTCGTTATCAAGTTAAATTTTTGCTTCCACCGCATTTTTTCCCTTCAGAAAATAGTATTTTATCAAAACATGAAATTCCTTTTTTTCCATTTTTTTCACAATAACAAAAGTTGCTTCACAAAAGAAGCTCTATCTCACAAACTAATTGACTTACAGACGTCAAATTTTGACACGAATCATTTGAATGTAGTACCAACCTTATACCTATACAAATAATATGCATTTAATACTAGCGACGCCATCTATGTGTCAGACCGGGGACTTATCAGCCAACCTGTTAATATGTTTGAACAATACAAACAATATTTTGTTTGGACCAATCCTGAAAATATATATGCTTGAAGCAAAATGTTTTTGGTGTATATATTACAGAGGAGATTTTTTTGAGGGTGTGGGAGCAGAACATTTTTAATGTATGGGATTCGTTTTTTAGGTCGTGATCATTGTCTATTAATAAAAACAAAATTTTTTTTATCTATATATACTAACATTTTAGATTAGGACAATTATATTTTCTTAGAACTATGTTCACTGAGACAACATGGAATACAAGAATTCGTGACAATCATATTTCTTCTCTGCGTGAGACTTATGTCCAAATTTGGACAAATCTGGTTTGGGGTATGGCATAAAACTTTAGGAACTGAGGATATACAATGCTTAAATCGGGGCCTGTAATTAGCCTGTATTCCGTCCACACAGTGGTGTAGGATATACAAATTATATTTCATAATCAAAACAAGTATATACGGCCGTAAGTTCGGCCAGGCCGAAGCTTATGTACCCTCCATCATGGATTGCGTAGAAACTTCTTCTAAACACTGCCATCCACAATCGAATTACTTAAGTTGCGGTAACGCTTGACGATGGCAAGATATCTTAAAACCTCCTAACACCATCTTCTAAATTGTATGTAAGTTCATACGTGGTATATATTAAATCAAAAAAGATCGATCCAATGCGTATATAATTCAGTTTGATAAAGTAGACATACAATTTTGACAAAATTTTCTACAGAAATAAAATTTTAACAAAATTTTCTATAGAAATAAAATTTTCACAAAATTTTCTATAGAAATAAAAATTTTGACAAAATATTCTATAGAAAGAAAATTTTGACAAAAATTTCTACAGAAATAAAATTTTAACAAAATTTTCTATAGAAATAAACTTTTGACAAAATTTTCTATAGAAATAAAATCTTGGTAGATTATTTGTGGCTCGAGCGGCAACCATGATTATGAACCGAATAAAATTTGAACAAAATTTTCTATAGAAATAAAATTTTGACAAAATTTTCTATAAAAATAAAATTTTGAAAATGATGAAAATTTTATTATGAACGGAATAAAATTTTAACAAAATTTTCTCTAGAAATAAAATTTTGACAACATTTTCTATAGAAATAAAAGTTTGACAAAATTTTCTATAGAAATAAAATTTTGGTAGATTATTTTTGGCTCTAGTGGCAACCATGATTATGAACCGATATGGACCAATTTTTGTGTGATTGGACCAATTTTGGTATGGTTGTTAGCGACCATATACTAACACCACGTTCCTAATTTGAACCGGATCGGATGAATTTTGCCCCTCCAAGAGGCTCCGGAGGTCAAATCTGAAGAACGTTTTATATGGGGGCTATATATAATTATGGACCGATATGGACCAATTTTTGCATGGTTGTTAGAGACCATATACCAACACCATATACCAAATTTCAGCCGGATCGGATGAAATATGCTTCTGTTAGAGGCTCCACAAGCCAAATCTGAGAGTCCCTTTATATGGGGGCTATACGTAAAAGTGGACCGATATGGCCATTTTCAATACCATCCGACCTGCATCGATAACAACTACTTGTGCCAAGTTTCAAGTCGATAGCTTGTTTCGTTCGGAAGTTAGCGTGATTTCAACAGACGGACGGACGGACGGACGGACGGACTGACGGACGGACGGACGGACGGACGGACGGACATACTTAGATCGACTCAGAATTTCACCACGACCCAGAATATATATACTTTATGGGGTCTTAGAACAATATTTCGATGTGTTACAAACGGAATGACAAAGTTAATATACCCCCATCCTATGATGGAGGGTATAAAAATAATAAAATAAAATAACTAGGTAGCAAATGATTTTTTCTAATCAGTTCGTATTAGGAATGAGCTTTGATTCATGAAATATCGAAAGTCCACTTATCACATTTCGGAATCATGGCTTTGATTTGACCATTTTAGTTATAGAATAGAGAGTATTCGCACTTGGTTTAGTTTATATCGCTGGTGAATATATTTATTCACTTTGGCAGCAGTTTTTGTTGCTGCTTCGTGCATTCACATTGTAGTTGTTGATGGCAATCAATGGTGATTACTTCCCGAGAAAAGACATCATTTGCTTAGTCTGAAGGGTGGGTAAATCCATTGAATACTGAATACAATAATATGCTTGGCCATTGCTTCTATTTGTGAATGAATGACCAACCGAATGTATTTTATTTGTTTTTATATGGACTCTTGATTGTGATTTTTCTTCGACAGGAGAGAAAAACATGGGAAAAAGGGACACTAACACTTCCTTGTAATTCATCTTTCCTCTGCTCCGAAAGGATACACCCACCCATTGATTTAGTTTTCCATTTGTGTCAGACGAATAGAAATTTTGGTATTTATTCGCAAAACTAACAACTTGGAATTTCATTACTCGTATTTGTTTTGTCGATATTAAGCCGAAATCGATGATCACTGGAGGCATCTTTTCTCCATGTGCACCCTTAACGGGCTAGTGGCTAGTATATGGTTGAGTGCAAAATTATTGAAAGTTGAATGGCATATTAGGTGGATACAATAGAGAATGAGTAATGGGATTGGCCCACTTGGTTACAAACAAAGTTTTTCTTATATTTGGCTATAGATCAAAATTCATTTTATGTATATATAACTCAAAAATATTTCATTTCTTAATTTGTTAGATTTTCATCTACAAGTAAAGATATTTTAAATCACTCACAGGAAATTTAAATTTTTGGTAAACTGGAGTAGAACAGAGATCTTTTGTAATACTTTAAAAGAATTTCCCAGGAAATAAAAATTAGATGTATTCACAGGCGAAAACGTTTGTTTTACATGTTTCGGCTTGAAAGCTTGGACGAAAAAGTCTGTTTTTCATATGCTTGGTGTAAAAATTATATGTTTGGTACTCAAATTTTTAGCACATTATTTTTAAGTGCAAGCGTATAATGTTCATAAACTAGTATAATATGTTTGAACATATTATGTTTGCGACATTACATTTTCTCAAATATAATATCTCTGGATGCCAACATATATTAATATCATAACAAACAAAAACAAGTATATACGGCCGTAAGTTCGGCCAGGCCGAAGCTTATGTACCCTCCATCATGGATTGCGTAGAAACTTCTTCTAAACACTGCCATCCACAATCGAATTACTTGAGTTGTGGTAACGCTTGCCGATGGCAAGGTATCTTAAAACCTCCTAACACCATCTTCTAAATTGTATGTAAGTCCATACGTGGTATATATTAAATCAAAAAAGATCGATCCAATACGTATATAATTCAGTTTGATAAAGTAGACATAAAATTTTGACAAAATTTTCTACAGAAATAAAATTTTAACAAAATTTTCTATAGAAATAAAATTTTCACATTTTAACAAAATTTTCTATAGAAATAAACTTTTGACAAAATTTTCTATAGAAATAAAATCTTGGTAGATTATTTGTGGCTCGAGTGGCAACCAGATTATGAACCGAATAAATTTTGAACAAAATTTTCTATAGAAATAAAATTTTGACAAAATTTTCTATAGAAATAAAATTTTGAAAATTATGAAAATTTTATTATGAACCGAATAAAATTTTAACAAAATTTTCTATAGAAATAAAATTTTGACAAAATTTTCTATAGAAATAAAAGTTTGACAAAATTTTCTATAGAAATAAAATTTTGGTAGAATATTTTTGGCTCTAGTGGCAACCATGATTATGAACCGATATGGACCAATTTTTGTGTGATTGGACCAATTTTGGTATGGTTGTTAGCGACCATATACTAACACCACGTTCCTAATTTGAACCGGATCGGATGAATTTTGCTCCTCCAAGAGACTCCGGAGGTCAAATCTGGAGAAAGTTTTATATGGGGGCTATATATAATTATGGACCGATATGGACCAATTCTGGCACGGTTGTTAAAGATCATATACTAACACCATGTTCCAAATTACAACCGGCTTGGATGAAATTTGCTTCTCTTGGAGACTTCGCAAGCCAAATCTGGGGATCGGTTTATATGGGGGCTATATATAATTATGATCCGATGTGGAACAATTTTTGCATGGTTGTTAGAGACCATATACCAACATCATGTACCAAATTTCAGCCGGATCGGATGAAATATGCTTTTGTTAGAGGCTCCAAAAACCAAATCTGAGCGTCCCTTTATATGGGGGCTATACGTAAAAGTGGACCGATATGGCCCATTTTCAATACCATCCGACCTACATCGATAACAACTACTTGTGCCAAGTTTCAAGTCGATAGCTTGTTTCGTTCGGAAGTTAGCGTGATTTCAACAGACGGACGGACGGACGGACATGCTTAGATCGACTCAGAATTTCACCACGACCCAGTATATATATACTTTATGGGGCCTTAGAACAATATTTCGATGTGTTACAAACGGAATGACAAAGTTAATATACCCCCATCCTATGATGGAGGGTAGGTTAGGTTAGGTTAGGTTAGGTTATGTGGCAGCCCGATGTATCAGGCTCACTTAGACTATTCAGTCCATTGTGATACCACATTGGTGAACTTCTCTCTTATCACTGAGTGCTGCCCGATTCCATGTTAAGCTCAATGATAAGGGACCTCCTTTTTATAGCCGAGTCCGAACGGCGTTCCACATTGCAGTGAAACCACTTAGAGAAGCTTTGAAACTCTCAGAAATGTCACCAGCATTACTGAGGTGGGATAATCCACCGCTGAAAAACTTTTTGGTGTTCGGTCGAAGCAGGAATCGATCCCACGACCTTGTGTATGCAAGGCGGGCATGCTAACCATTGCACCACGGTGGTGCAAAGGGTATAAAAATAAGGACTCGTTCACAACAAATGTTCCCTATCGAGACATTTGTATCTTGACGCTCACTTCACTCCGGTATACCGTATGGTTGAAGCAAAATATGTTTAGGAGTATATGTTACGGAAGCGATTTTTTAGAGTGTATCTGGCAATCAATTTCTTAACATATTAATTTTGCAAGCAAGCATATAATATTCATAAAATAGTTTGCAATTTTTATACCCTAAACCACATAGTGGTCAGGGTATAATAAGTTTGATCGGCCAAAAAATGTGCCTACCAGAAATATTGATTTTAGACCCCATAAAATATATACCGATCGACTCAGAATCACCTCCTGAGCCGATCTAGCGCTTGGTGTCCGTCCGTCCGTCCGTCCGTCCGTCTGTCCATGTATTTGTTGTTCACAGGATTCCGGTCGCAATTATTAACCGATTTTGATGAAATTTGGTACAGGGAGTTTTTTGGACAAGGACGAACGCTATTGAATTTGGAAGAAATCGGATCAAATTTAGATATAGCTCCCATATCTTTGTATCGCCCGATTTCGACAAATGGGGTCACGTTGCGCGTTTTTCCAAACGGATCGTCACCAAATTTACCAAAAGGTAATCTTTTCCATCGCCCTTCAAGTCTGCAAAATTTTATTCAAATCGGTTCAGATTTAGCTATAGCTCCCATATATATGTACCGCCCGATTTTTCTAAATTTGGCCATAAAACCCTTATTTATCAACCGATCTTACCCAAATTTGGCTAAATGTAGTCTTCTATAGCACTAACTATATGTGCAAAAAATCGTCGAAATCGGTTCAGATTTAGATATAGCTCCCATATATATGTATAGCCCGATTTTCCCAAATTTGGCCATAGAACCCTTATTTATTAACCGATCTTACTAAAAGTTGGCAAAATTTTGCACATACTAAAAGTATGTGCAAAATTTCATCGAAATCGGTTCAAATTTAGATAAAGCTCCCATATATGTATCGCCCGATTTTGAAAAATTCGCCCTTATAACCTTATGGACCATACAGGCCTCTTTTCGTAACTGATCTTACTCAAATCTTGCACAAGGTAACCTTTTGTGGTATTAATCAAACCCGCAAAATATTATGCAAATTGGTTCAGATTTAGATATAGCTTCCATATATATGCATCGCTCGATTTTCCCAAATTTGGCCATAGTAATCTTATTTATTAACCAATGTTACTCAAATTTCAAATTTTGATGTACTAGCCGATCGTACTTATACGTACTTGTAGCTCTTACATAAGAATATTGCTCGATTTTTTCAAATTTGTATTTACTACCCACACTAATTTAACGATTTTCTCTTTTTATACCCACCACCATAGAATGGTAAGTTTGTCATTCCGTTTGTAACACATCGAAATATCGATTTCCGACTATATAAAGTATATATATTCTTGATCAGGGAGAAATTCTAAGACGATATAACGATGTCCGTCTGTCTGTCTGTCTGTCTGTTGTAATCACGCTACAGTCTTCAAAAATGAAGCAATCGTGCTGAAATTTTGCACAAACTCGTCTTTTGTCTGCAGGCAGGTCAAGTTCGAAGTTGGGCTATATCGGTCCAGGTTTTGATATAGTCCCCATATAAACCGACCCCCCGATTTGGGATCTTGGGCTTATAGAAATCGTAGTTTTTATCCAATTTGCTTGAAATTTGAAATCTAAAGGTATTTTATGACCATAAAGAGGTGTGCCAAAAATGGTGAGTATCGGTCCATGTTTTGGTATGGTCCCCATATAAAACGACCTCCCGATTTGGGGTCTTGGGCTTATAGAAACCGTAGTTTTTATCCAATTTGCCTGAAATTTGAAATCTAGAGGTATTTTATGACCATAAAGAGGTGTGTCGAAAATGGTGAGTATCGGTCCATATTTTGGTATAGCACCCATATAGACCGATTTCCCGATTCTACTTCTTGGGCTTCTAGAATCCGAAGTTTTTAACCTCTTTGCCTGAAATTGGAAATCTAGAGGTATTTTCGGGTCATAAAGAGGTGTGCCGAAACGGTGAGTATCGTTCCATATTTTAGTGTAGCCCCCATAAGAACGATCTCCCGATTTAATTCCTTGGGTTTCTAGAAACCGTAGTTTTTATCTGATTTGCCTCAAAATGTAAATATTATGGTATTTTAGGCTCACAAAAACGTGTATCGGATTAAGTTTTTATCGGTACATTTGGTAATGTCTCCATATAGACCGACTTCACTTCTTGAGGGTGTAGAAGGCGCACTGATCATGAAAATTGCTTGAAACTCAATGTAAAATTTCCAGATTTTACTTCTACAGATTTAAGATTTCAAATCAAGACGTTATTTTATAATTTTCTTGCACACTTACAAGAGATGTTAATGATTCCTCTAAAACTCAAACAAAAATGGTTCTTATGAATCCAGAATCTGATATAGTCCTCATAGGTGAAATTTTTAAATTTATCCTCAAGCCCTCCTGAAATTTCAAAGGAAATCCTAATATTTGGTTCATGGTGGTGGGTATTTAAGATTCGGCCGGGCCGAACTTAGTGCTGTATATACTTGTTTAATAATGGGATCAATATTAGGGCATACCAGCTCTGTAGGCGCAATATCAACACAGCCAGTGTTGCTAGAATTAGGGGAAATTCCCTATATGTAGGGTTTTTCTAATATTTAGCGTCTTGTAGGGACGTAGGGCCACAATGTAGGACATTTTCACTCAACACAATTTGTAATAATTTTTACATTTTGGTGGCTCTAGAGGAGGAAATTAGAAGCCGGCAAGGCTTGATCTATAAAAATGTGTGGTAAACATTGTTCCTGTAGAAAATTTTGTCAACATTTTATTTCTATAGAACATTTTGTAAAAATTGTAGTTCTATAGAATTTTTTTTCAAAATATTATTTCTATAAAAAATTTTCTCAAAATTTTATTTCTGTGGAATTTTTTCTCAAAATTTTATTTCTATAGAATTTATTGTCAAAATTTTCTTTCTATAGAAAAATTAATTACAAAAATTTGTTTATAGAAACTTTTTCCACAATTTTATTTTTATAGAGATTTAACAAACAAGATTACTAATTTGGGTAAATTTCTACCAACTGTGGCAACCGTTGTGGTAATACAAATTTATATTCTAAGTTATATACGTTGCATATTCATGTTTTAAGATAATAAAGTACTTAGAACCATTTTTGTTTTGTAAAATTTTTTAAATTTAACGAAAAATATAGTAGGGAAAATTGTTTGGGAATGTATAGGAAAGTAGGGAACTTTTTTTTCTCCTTGTAGGGTAAGCCGAACATTTTTCCCTGGCAACATTGACTATGAGCTATAGTCAGATTGACACAAAGCACCCATAGACATGTACCCCTTGATTTTCTTAAATATGCAACTGCGGTTTATCTCCCAGACCTATATGTTACCCCACAAATGCTTATGATTACTAATTCTGTAATGGTGGTTTAGGGTATGATATAGTCGGCCCCGCCCGACTTTCTACTTTACTTACTTGTTTTAAAATATTTTTTGTTGTTTTTGATTTCAGCTTAAAACCATGCATTGACTAAACTACAAGTGTAGCTTAACCAATAGAGGAAAAGTATGCTTGTCAAATTTATTTGGGCAAAGCCCTGTAGACTGCAATGCAAAATGGTTGGATGTACAGCTGTTTCGGAATTACCACATTCCTCATCAGCATTCTCTACTTTTTTTAAATATTTTTTAGAATAGATTAAAACTTAGAAGGGATATGATCCTTTCAAATATTTTTCAATTTATTATATATCGGTAAAATATTTCTTACTCGCCAACATAAACATGTTTACCGAAATCATATACATCATTTCCGAGAAAATAACATGGTTGCGATAAACATGTTACATGTTTCCCGTTCAAAACTAAAATTATGCTCTTAACACATGTTTGAAGTGATTATGGTTTTACTCTGAGTGCATTAAATTGACAAGCAACACAATGCAATTTTTTTATATTTGTGTTTTACAACATAAGTTATTCCGTCTTATGTGTAAATATGTGCAAATTTGTCTTGTGTATAAATTACGTGCCAAAAAAAGTTTATTTTATCATTATTCAAGTGTACAATAACTATAGTAGATTTAAATCAGTTTTTTTTTATCGTTAGGTTAGGTTAGGTTAGGTTAAAGTGGCAGCCCGATTAAGATTCAGGCTCACGTAGACTATTCAGTCCATTGTGATACCACATTAACTAAAAGTACCTATTACATATGGGCACTTCTAGTTTTAACCGCTGAACCTTCTTGATTATTTTTCTTTGTTGAACCAACCAGATTGTTCCAAAAACATTAGCAGACTGCTTAAGTTAACGTTTTCCAGATCCGCCAGTAATCTGAAGCTATATGCTCCTAAAAGTTGCTTGCGCTTTACACAAAATGCGGGACACTCACACAAGAGGTGTTTAATTGATTATTTTTCCTCCGCATCATGACAGCTCATACAATAGTCATTATACTTCGCGCCAATAGTTTTTGCAAAATCACCTATCAGGCAGCGACCCGTTATAGCAGATATCACACCCTCAAAAAAAATCGCTTCTCTAACATATGTTCCAAACATATTTTGCAGGAAGCACATATATTATTGGATACCGCCGAAACATTAATATGTTGGTTTTATGTGAGCATATTATATGTTTGGAAGCATTTTGAGTCCAAAAATAGTATATGCTTGGAATAATTCCCCAAAGAAGATTGTGTTCATTCCCTCACATATTTTTAACTTCCACGAAATTTTTGAGTTCTTCGCATCTTTTTCTGTAATACAAATATGCTGTTTTTTTTTCAAATGTCTATTTTCTTGGTTCCGAATGTCTATTCTCTTTATTCCGAATACTCAATCTACTATTCAAATTAAATAATATTTAGACTTAAGCATACCAAATTTTTGGCCATATTATAAAACAGTTTTCCGAAACAACATACAAGCGGTTTCACAGAAATTGCTCTCATTTCATTCTCTCGCTGTGTTATGTTGATATCTTTTTATTCAACCCTCCCGGTTTCCATCTCTATTTCTTTCTCTATACTAACTCTCTCTCTCTCTCTGTCGCTCTCTGAATAAAGTATCACAACATATATATGTTTACTCGAAATTTGTAAATTTATATATGTTTACATTCACGCATATTATTTTTATGAAACATTCATGCCCCAAACATAATATATTCTAACATATTAACATATGTGTCCCAAACATTTTGTGTTAGTTTAGGAACATTACATGTTTGCACTTAAATATATTGTGTTAAAAAATTGTGCCCGAAACACATTTTGTTTATATCGGAACATATGAAAAACATATTTTTCTAACAGTGCAGGAGTGATATCTGACGTCTCGAGAACATTAGCATATCTAGTGTGCGGTTTAAGTTGAAATGGGGCCATATTTGCTTGGTGTCGTTACAACTCTTGCAATTCTCCCATCGAACATTTGCCATCATAACAGCCTTCTCACGCAGCATGAGCTTGCAGGTAGCTAGGGGCATACCAACAAATTCTAGTTCCCCTGGAATATGTAAGGTAGTCCCTAGCCTTGCCAACTCATCCGCTTCGCAGTTCCCCGGTATGTTCCTATGGCCAGGCACCCATATTAGGTGAATATTGTACTGCTCAGCCATCTCATTGAGAGATTTGCGGCAGTCGATGGCCGTTTTCGAGTTGAGGAACACAGAGTCCAAGGATTTTATTGCAGGTTGACTTTCTGAGTATATATTAATGCCCACATTTTTTGGAACATTACTTCTCAGCCAATTCGCCACCTCTCTTATTGCTAATATTTCAGCCTGAAAAACACTACAGTGATTAGGTAATCTTTTCGCTATCCGAAGTTCCAGATCATTAGAATATACTCCGAAACCCACTTGTCCATCCAATTTGGAGCCATCAGTGTAGAAATCCATATATTCTTTATTCCCCGGGGTCTGTGTGCACCACGCCTCACTGTTGGGGATTAGAGTCTCAAACTTTTTGCTGAAAAGTGGACTCGCCAAAGTGTAATCCACTACGTTAGGCACATCTGGCATTATTTTGAGGACAGAACTGTGACCGTAACCATTTTCCGACCACAGCGATAGTTCGCGCAACCGCACAGCCGTTGTTGCAGCTGACTGTTTGGCCAAAATGTCTAAAGGCAATAGATGCATCATGACATTAAGAGAATTTGTTCCTGTCTTGCTGAATGCGCCTGAAATACACAAACACGCCATACGCTGAACTTTATCTAAACCAGTCGGTTTCTGAAGTGCCGGCCACCAGACTACAACACCATATAGCATTATAGGTCTAACCATTGCCTTGTATAGCCAATGCACAATTTTTGGTTTTAGTCCCCACTTTTTTCCTATTGCCTTTTTGCACGAGCACAAAGCTACAGTTGCCTTCCTCGCCCTTTCTTCAATATTAAGCTTAAAGTTCAACTTCCTGTCCAAAATAACGCCAAGGTATTTTGCACAATCACCAAAGGAAATTTCAATACCCCCGTGGGAGTTTTGCGATCTTTGCAGTACATGACTAATTCTGCACGGATGAAAAAGACTGTTTTTCATATGTTTGGCTATAAACATTATATGTTTGGAACACAAATTTTTAAACACAATATTTTTGAGTGCAAGCATATAATGTTCATAAACTAGCATAACATGTTTGGGACATATATGTTAATATGTTAGAACATATTATGTTTGGGACATTAAATGTTTGTAAATATAATATGCTTGGATGCAAACATATATTAATTTAGAAATAGCCTATAAACATATATGTGTTTAGTAGCTTGGAGCGCTATTTAACAGGGAGCGATATTGAATTAAGTTGGTGGTTGTTGCTTGTTATTACAAAATTAACATTTTATTTTTCCTTGGGCAATTGATCAGCTACTTCTTTGATCCTTACAAACTGTGTGGTCCGCTGTTCGAATCCCCGTCCGGCAAAAGGTAAAATTAAAATAAAAAAAATCATACAATTGAATAATTTCTTCTACAATGTTTGTATTACAGAAAAAGGTGCTAAGAACTAAAAAATCTCGTGGAAGTGAGAAAGATGTGGGGGAATATACAATTGGGCAGAAACAAAATTTTGAGCATTCAGGTCGAAAACCTATGTTGTTAGTACCTATATTACCTGTTTATTTTCATAATTCATTATGATTGTAAATATATAAATAAATAAATAAAATTTTGAGCACAATATTGTTTGGGAGAATTTTTTTTTAAGCATATAATATTTTTGGGTGCAAAATGCTTCCAAACATATTATATGTTCACATAGTAACATATTGTTTTTTGGAAAACAACATTATTGAATTTGGATGCAAAAATACAAAATGTTTGGAACTTAGACTACCCAAACATATATTGTTTAGACCAATATGCTTTCAAACATATTATATATTGGAAGAGATCAAACATATAAATGTCTGGGCAATATCCAAAAATGTATATACTTGAAGCAAAATATGTTTGGGAGTATATGTTACAGAAGCGATTTTTTGTGAGCGTGTGTCTTTGCAGGATTTACCCCAAGACTATTGTCTTTCGCCCATTTCTCAGTCATCCGGAGGGCCCTCTGAATAATATCTCTGATTGTGGATAGGAATTCTCCCCTGACTGCCAGAGCTACATCATCTGCGTATGCCACCACTTTTATCCTTTCTTTTTCTAGAGTAACCAGAAGGCTATTTATAGCAACATTCCAAAGAAGAGGTGATAGAACTCCTCCTTGGGTAGTGCCTCTGTTCACATACCTTTGTATGTTTGCTTGTCCTAGTGTGGCTGAAATACGTCCCTTCATTAGCAGTTCGTCTAACAGCCTGAGTATACATGGATCAACATTCAGAGTTGTCAGTCCATTTAATATCGAGCTCGGATGGACATTATTGAACGCCCCTTCGAGAACAAACTTGAATCGATGCTAGTTCTAAGATAAATATCTATCATCCTCCCCAGAGTCTTAAGTAGGAATGAGGATAAGCTGATTGGTCGGAAATCCTTCGCGCTTGAGTGAGAGGATTTTCCCGCTTTAGGTATGAAAACGACTTTTGTTTCCCTCCACTTTCCTGGGATATATGATAAGTTGATACATCCTTTATATATCACCGACAACCAGGGGATAATTTTGTCAGTTACAGCTTGTAACTCCGCCGGAGTAATTCCATCAGGTCCAGGGGATTTGAATAGTCCAAAGCTATTTAGCGCCCATCTTATTCTAGTTTCCGATACAATTTCCTCGACAGGAAACGACCGCTGAGCAACTGTGGCACCGCCAGTACATGGTTCAACCGTCTGATTTCCAGGAAAATGTGTGTCCAATAGTACCTCCAGCGTCTCCTCACTGGACGTTGTCCAATTGCCCTCCGATGTTTTAATGAAACCTGGAGCGGATTTGGTGGATGCTAGAACCTTCCGTAGTCCGGAAGCCTCGGACGTATTCTCAATACTGCTGCAGTAATCATTCCAAGAGTTATGCTGAGCCTTTCTCAGTTCTCACTTGTATCCTCTCAGATTCTTCTTGTAAGCGTCCCAGTCCTCAGGGGCTCTGGTGGACTTTGCCTTGTTAAAGAGCTTCCTGCAGAATTTCCTCATATTACTTAATTCCGTAGACCACCATGATGGTCGATGTTTCCCCCTTGGCTTTCCTCTAGGGCATGCAGCTTTCAGTGAAATGTTGAAGGCCTTAGTAATCCTCTCCACTGCGTGTTCGATAACTTGCACAGTGCTCATATTTGTCTCTGGTATTTCCGGTATCATCGTATTGAACGGTTCCCTATACCTATTCCAGTCAGCTTTCCTAACATTTGGCGGAAATATGGTCTTGGTGGTATGAACATCAAATTTGAAACTGATGTAGCGATGATCTGAGAAGCTGTGTTCACTTAAAACATGCCACTCAGATATCATTTCATTCAGTTCTTGTGAGGCCAAGGTGATGTCCAAAACCTCTTGCCTGTTTTTAGTGACAAAGGTTGGGGCATCTCCCTTGTTGCAAACTACCTGATTGGTACGCAAAATAAACTCTATTAGCGGCTCTCCCCTTGCATTAGTATCACTACTTCCCCATATACTATGATGCCCATAATGAGTTTCGTCTTGGTTTTCAGTGACTCCTCAACTAAGGTCTTAACGGCACATGGAGGCATCTCCCTGTCATGTCCCATATAGACCGAAGATACCCAATATTTGCATTTGGCTATTTCTAAATTGGCAACGACAGTGTCTGCATTGCACATTGAAGGAAGCAGGAACAAGTTAAGCTCGTTTTTAGCAATTATACAGGCTCGAATTACATCATTACCAGTATACTGCAATAGTTTGAACCCCGGAGTACTTAATTCACATATTTTGTTTCTATAAACATATGGTTCTTGAATAAGAACTATGTCTATGTCCCCTTTCATCATGAGAACTTTTAAGGCAGCACATGCAGCCTTACAATGATGAAGATTTATCTGGAGGATCCGTAGGACCATCGAGATTTTCAACAACCGTCACATCAGCCGCTTCAATCGAGTCATCAAGAATGTCCTCTTCAGAGATCTCGGTGGCTCTCGCAATAACCATAGGTTCAACTTTGGTGAGTTCTGAGGCAGTAGAAGCCTCCTCACGCATACGGTATCTATCCATGTCTTCAAATTTGGTATCTCCCTCGACTTCGCAAGATGATCCGCTTACTTCTGATTCAGACAGAGGCTTGTCCATTTCTGAATCCTTTAGCTGATCGTTTTTATACACCTTCATTTGGATATAATGAAAGCCATAACATACACGGCCCTAAGACTTGGCTAAATGTGGCAAAGACTGAGTGTTCAATATAAACACTGCATGCCGTCTTGGCCCATCCACTTCATCCAAACGGCCAACCTTCCAATCAGCTGTTGGAAGATGTGTATTGCATCGTTTCAGTCTATTTAAAATAGATTCAGGGTCAGAAGGGTTTGCAGGTATCCACGCATGTGCTCTAGGTCTAGCCGGTATGTCTTTCTTCTCGACTAACTCTATAGCAGCTCCTTCCCAAACTTCACCAATTAGTATCAGAGCAGCTTTAAAACATTCTATAGACCTCTGGTCCTCAAATGCGACTAGCTTAAATCGTCCTTGATACCAACCAGCCTCTTGGTGTCGAGGATCTGGGCCGGGAAACTTTTCCAGCACCTGTGAGTAGACGACAGACAGAGCATTCTCAATTTCCCCCCATTTTTGCTTTGGAACCATACCGTCCAATGCTCCTTTATTAATGATAGCCATCACAAGGCTGTCTTTAGCAACTGAGGCAAACGATCTTTGATCCCGTTTGGAGGATGGCAGCTCATCCGGCGATCGTTCTCTTTTTCCAGTCTCAAGAATTCCTTGAGCCCATTTTAAGGAATCGCTTTGTTTAGCCGACAGCGTGCTTGGGTCGACTGATCCTAACTTATTTAGGATAAACAAAGCATTTCTGCGTTCCTTGAATCTCTTTCGTGAGGGATTACCTCCTTTTGATGTCGTTACCTTAGAAAAAGTTCGACTTGTCATAGTGTCGCCACCTGTCGACCCGTCTACAGGTCGACTAATTGGGCCTAACTATTGGTCATTGCCCAGATTTATAACTCCAGTCGATACCCGTCCACTGGGCCCTGAAGTTAGCAACCCAGTGGATGACTTGGAATTTCTCTGCATGGTGGCTTAATATCCCACCACACTTGAAATTCTTAGTAGGTACCTATTACGATGAGTTTATCCGCTATTTAAAATCACGTCCGTTCCGTTCGACGGTTGAATTGAATATCGTTAATTACCTCAATTTTTTATAAACAAATTATAATATTTCATTTCATTTCTGCTTCATGTTCAAATTTTTCATATTCCTTTAAATAATATAAGGATATTATTGTTGGTCACTAAAACGCCTGTACTGCAATTATAAGAAGTAATTCTTGTTGTGCAGGTTATTAAAAAACACAATAAAAACAAATTATGTATTTGTAGAGGAACTACGATAAAAATTTTCACAAAAAATGAAAATTGGCGTTTGTGTTGATATATGGTTGTTATATGGTGTTTCTTGTGACACAAATTACCGAGAAATATTTATTATTGTCATTATAACTCACCGCAATGTAATGCAACGTGTAATGACACTTTTTCTACTGGTAGTGCAAATTTTAATGAGATATGGTTACATAGTTTCTGCAGGGATTGAATTTGTGTTAGTATTAGATAAAAGCTTCAAGTCAATATCATATCGAACGAATAGATATGCCTTCCGGTTAAAAATTGGTTGTATCGAACACAGTTATTTCTCTCTTGGCCCCAATACCACACAATGTTAGATGGCAGCAATATTTTTTTTTAAGTTGGAGTATGTAAAGCCATGTAATCTCGAATGTGAAGTCCTTGCTATTCAAAATATTTATTCAAGTGCACCATCGCTATGGAGCAACAATGAAATAATGGAAACACCAGTAGCTCCAAACACACCATCCTTGCAACCAGCATTAGTAACATAAGTCCATGCAAAAAATGGCAGGAACAAAAACTCCAAAAATTGTTCTTGGCAAGTGTCAAAGTTTACTGTATATTATCGCATTCATTACATTGGCTGCAGGCCAGACAGGAATGTCAGTCAGTCTGGCTGATCTAAACTGGTTGTTGGTGCACTAACTCCACATGCAGGGTTAGCAATACCAGCATCAAGAGTCGACTAAGGACTATGATCAGGACCAACGGAATTTTTCCCCTGAACTCTATCGTAGTTGGGAAAACAAAACCATTCACTGCTCTTTGGTTCCAATTAGGGTTGCCGGATGGACTGGAATTTCCAACCATTTAAAATTTTCACTTTTTATTAAAAAAAAAAGATATACACTGTAAAATTCTCCCATTTCTTTACCATTCTTTCATTAAAAAAAATGCCGTTATGCCTCTTTTCATGTCTTCAGAGTTAATACTTTTTTACTACAGTTTTTTGTCTCTACTGAAAAAAAAATAGAGTTACTTCCCTTAATTATTATTTATTTTATTTATGTTTATGAAAAGACTGAATAATAAATGTTTTGTTGTATTTTTATTATTTATTTAGTTTACGAAATCCAGATTCTTTTAAATCCAGCCAACTTTTTCCAAAATTCCAGACAATAGGCCATTTGAATCTGGCAACCCTAGTTCCAATTCGTTTTGCGTTAGTCTTCCTCTCCACCACCCAGGCACCTTTACCATCATCAGATGCTGCAACAAATACCAGGAGTTGCCAATGGTTGGAGGACTGCGCCATTTTTTGTTGGCTTTGAGTTGCATGTTTATGAGGTGTTCAAGGGCAGTTGGTGACTTGCTGCTTCATGCTTGCCATAATGCACCTTTTCAAAAATCAAAAAAAAAAAAACAAATAAACGCTGGCAGGATGGAAAGAGAATGTCTGTGTGGATGTCTGCTTCTTTATGTTGGTGTGAATACTATATAAACCACATCCTGCGTAACTTCGAAAGGAAACGGGCAATTTGCAACAACCTGTGCAATCTTGTTGGTCGATTGGTTAAGTCCGTCCTTCGTACGGAAAAATTGGGAAAACAAAAGCTTGGGGGCATTTCTTCGTTTAAAAACTCTTTAAACTGTTAGACAAATTCAGTTTAAACAGTTAGACAATTCAGTGCCCACAGTATAATTCGGATTGGTAATGGATCTTTTATAAGTCGGTCAAATGCCAAAAGCGAGTTGATGAAATGTTTTCAGGTGCTGTTTGCGAATAAATTAGTTTTTATACCCTAAACCACATAGTATTCAGGGTATAATAACTTTGATCTGCCATAAAATTGACCCCATAAAATATATACCGATCAACTCAGAATTACCTCCTGAGTCGATCTAGCACTTGGTGTCCGTCCATGTATTTGGTGTTCGCAGGATTCCGGTCGCATTTATTGACCGATTTCGAGGAAATTTGGTACACTGTGTTTTTTGATACAAGGACGAATGCTATAGAACTTGGAAAGATCGAATCAAATTTAGACATACTTCCATATATATACACCGCCCGATATCGACAATTGAGGTCTTGTTTTCTAACCGATTGTTTGCAAATACAAAGTTTTATAATTTACCACCCCTGAAATGTGCACAATTTCATCGAAATCGGTTCAGATGTAGATATACGTACACTCTTAGAAAAATATGTTTTTCATATGTTCCGATATAAACAAAATGTGTTTCGGGCACAATTTTAAAACACAATATAATTAAGTGCAAGCATGTAATGTTCCTAAACTAACACTAAATGTTTGGGACATCTATGTTAATATGTTAGAATATATTATGTTTGGGGGATGAATGTTTCATAAAAATCATATGTGTGAATGCAAACATATATAAATTTACAAATTTCGACTAAACATACATATGTGATATTTTATTCAAAGCGACAGAGAGAGTATAGAGAAAAAAATAGAGATGGAAACCGGGAGAGTTGACAAAAGATATCAACATAACACAGCGAAAGAATCGAAAGAGAACAATTTCTGTGAAACCGCTTGTATGTTGTTTCGGAAAACTGTTTTATGATAAGGCCAAAAATTTGATATGCTTAAGTCTAAATATTATTTAATTTGAATAAAGAGAATGAACATTCGGAACCAAGAGAATAGACATTTGAAAAACAAACAGCATATGTTTTCGCCTTGAAAGCAGCATTTTATGTATGTGTGGACATGTGTTTTGTTTATCATTTTGGCATTATGGGCACAATTTTTTTTGGTTCGTTAAAATAAATCAGGGGTCTTCATAAAAATAACAAAAGGGCACTATACTCTTTTTAGAGTTGGGACAGTAAAATGAAATAAGGAGGAAATAGGGAAAAATTACACAGTAAAATGTATAAAAACAAAGTTTAGCTCCTCTTTATTAATAAGTAGTCCACGTGGAGTTGACAGACATCTTCAAATATAAAAGCGGACATTAAGTTCGAGTTTTGCCTCTAAAACAATTTAAAAAGTTTATTTTCTTTAAAATGAATTATTAAAGAAAAATAAAAGGCATTTTAAAGCGATGGTATTAAATGCTAGTAAAAAACTGTTCACGCCTAAATAAATTTATGTTTATATTATAAAATTATTTATGTATGTTTATACTTAACTCCACGTTCTTCTTGTGGTAGAGTTTTTGAATTCCTTCCAAATTTTAAAGTTTTGTACCAAAAACAGTTTGTTGTTACAAAATTGTTATTTTTGCAATAAAAAAATATTTTATCCAAAAATCAATCAATTTCGTTTATATCACTGTTACTGACTATAAGAGATAAGAGAGAAGTTCACCAAAGTGGTATCACAATGGACTGAATAGTCTAAGTGAGCCTGATACATCGGGCTGCCACCTAACCTAACCTAACCTACTGACTATAAATCTTTAATAACTCACATTTCGAAGTTTCATTTTAAAAATTTAATATAGTATAAATATAAATGTATAAATTAAAAAAAAAAGTGTTCGGTCGGAGCAGGGATTGAACCCTCGACCCTTTGCATGTAAGGCAGACATGCTAACCACTGCTCCACGTGGCAAATAAATATATGTTTCTTTTAAATAATGTTATGTTTGGACGGGCTCGTGGGCGCTGCAAACTATGCTATATAAATGTAACTTATAACAATAATTATCTGCTGGTGACTATAACAGCTACGTAGCCTAGTGGATAGAGTGTTGGCTTACAAACTGTATGGTCCCCGGTTCGATTCTCCGTGCAGGCGAAAGGTAAAATTTAAAAAAATTATAAAAGTGAATAATTTCTTCAACATTATTTGTATTACAGAAAAAAGTGCCAAGAACAAATATTTTTCGTGGACGTGAAAGTTACGATTATGTTAGGGAATGAGCACAATCGTCTTTGGTAAAAATTCTTCCAAGCATATAATATTTTTGGGCGTAAAATGCTAAAATATAATATGTTCACATAAAATAAACATATTAATGTTTCGGCAGTATCCAATAATATATGTGCTTCCTGCAAAATATGTTTGAAACATATGTTAACCCTTTCGACCCCGAATTTTTATAGGTATCGCTAATTTTTTTTTTACTTTTAATCATGTTGAAGTCATTTAAGAAGCGTCTAGCCAAAATTTCGGGTCGCCACGCCCATTCGTTTAGGCGGTAGAGAATGTTGCCTGTGAGCAACTTTGGGCAATTGTGACTACAAACTATTTTGTTTTGTAATGATAGACGTATTACGTTTTATTGGATTTTTGTCAAGTTTTTTGTTATTTTACAGTAAATATATACTTAGATGCGCGCGTGAGTGGAATTTCAATCACGCTCAAACACATTCACGAAGAAATATTTGTACTCACGCATGCCATGTGGGTAGGAATTCACGGTCACGAAAAGAGAAGTCATACTCGCACACGCTCACACATGAACAATGTTTATGTCTCACGCTTTCGCACGATTCACGACAATTTTCGTAATTCACGAAAAATCTCGTATGTCACGAATATTTTCGGAACACGACAATTTTCGTGGCTCAATAAAATTATGGTAATTAACGAAATTTCTCGTGACTCACGCTATTGAAATCTTAAGCGTGATTAAATATGTAAAGGTGATTAAAATCGGTGAGCTTGAATTTAATCGTGAACGTGAATTTGTTCGTGATTGTGACTTTTTGTATATGTTTTACCGTGAGTGCGAATTTTATCGTGAATATGAATTTTATTGTTAAGGTGAATTTTATCTTGAGCGTGAGTTGGATCGTGAGCGTGGGTTGCATCGTGAAAGTAAATTTTTATCGGGAGCGTGATTTCGGAGACAGTTTACTCACTCACAATAACGAACACAATTTGATTTTTACTCACGCTCACGCGCCACACATTTTTCTTTAATCCCGTTCACGCACATTCACGAGGTTTCGTTTAAATTTCATTCACGAGATTTCGTTTAAATTTCATTCACGGCTTCGCGTGAATTTTTTTTGTTTTTAATCCATGTCAATTTAACTGGCGGTGTAAAAAACCAAAGTATTATAAAGCGTCAATATTCGTGCTAATCCACTAGTATGTTGCCAAGAAGTGGCTTCCTCCCTTTTTACGATTCCTTCCAAATTCCCCACTGCACTGCAGATATGTTTTCCACATCATCGCCGCATTTCTCGTCACTGGGACATCCCAATTGAAGTTCACATTTTTTTCAAAATCATTGTTTTTCAAACCTTTTTTCTCTAGGTCTTATGTTCAAAACCAGTAAGGAAAGTCTAAAGTCGGGCGGTGCCGACTATATTATACCCTGCACCACTTTGTAGATCTAAATTTTCGATACCATATCACATCCGTCAAATGTGTTGGGGGCTATATATAAAGGTTTGTCCCAAATACATAAATTTAAATATCACTCGATCTGGAAGAATTTGATAGACTTCTACAAAATCTATAGACTCAAAATTTAAGTCGGCTAATGCACTAGGGTGGAACACAATTTTAGTAAAAAATAAAAATATGAAGCAATTTTAAGGAAACTTCGCAAAAGTTTATTTATGATTTATCGCTCGATATATATGTATTAGAAGTTTAGGAAAATTAGAGTCATTTTTACAACTTTTCGACTAAGCAGTGGCGATTTTACAAGGAAAATGTTGGTATTTTGACCATTTTTGTCGAAATCAGAAAAACATATATATGGGAGCTATATCTAAATCTGAACCGATTTCAACCAAATTTGGCACGCATAGCTACAATGCTAATTCTACTCCCTGTGAATTTCAACTAAATCGGAGTTAAAAATTGGCCTCTGTGGTCATATGAGTGTAAATCGGACGAAAGCTTTATATGGGAGATATATCCAAATCTGAACCGATTTCAAGCAAATTTGGCACGCATAGTTACAACGCTTATTCTACTCCCCATGCAAAATTTCAACTAAATCGGAGCAAAAAATTGGCCTCTGTGGGCAAATGAGTGTAAATCGGGCGAAAGCTATATATGGGAGCTATATCTAAATCTGAACCGATTTTGCTGATATTTTGCAAGTTTTTCGAGAGTCATAAAATATTCGGATGTACGGAATTTGAGGAAGATCGGTTGATATACACGCCAATTATAACCAGATCGGTGAAAAATATATATGGCAGCTATATCTAAATCTGAACCGATTTTTTCCAAAATTAATAGGGATCGTCTTTGAACCGAAACAGGACCCTATACCAAATTTTAGGACAATCGGACTAAAACTGCGAGCTGTACTTTGCACACAAAAATACATCAACAGACAGACAGACAGACGGACAGACAGACGGACAGACAGACGGACAGACAGACAGACGGACATCGCTAAATCGACTCAGAATTTAATTCTAAGCCGATCCGTATACTAAAAGGTTGGTCTATGATTACTCCTTCTTGGCGTTACATACAAATGCACAAACTTATTATACCCTGTACCACAGTAGTGGTGAAGGGTATAAATATGTAATTTTACTACCACAATTGCCCAAAGTTGCCCACAGGCAACTTTTCAAATTTAAAAATTTCCCATCTGTTGTTTTTTTGCAATTCTAAGATTTGACTTCCAGAAATATTTTATTTGACATGTACTACAATAGATTGAATAAAAACTTTCAACATTTTACTTGTAATTTTTGAAAAAAGTCACATGTATAAAAACCTCTTTTTAAATTCGCAAATATTTTTTTCTTGAGGTACGCTCGTATTAATGAACATTTTTTTGCTAATTGACAACCAAATTAGCTGATTTTTCATTCAACTTGAAAAAAAAACACTTGTAGCTTTCGATACCGTTACAGTTTTATGAACAAAAACAAAAACAACGCTGACAGTGAGTCTCAAAACACAAAAAGTTGCCCACAGGCAACTTTAGGGTCGAAAGGGTTAAAGAAGTGATTTTTTTTTATGGTGTAGCTCCCATACATATGTATCGCCTGATTTTCCAAAATATGGTCATAATAGCCTTATATATTAACTTATCTTACACAAATTTAGCACAGGGTATCCTTCTGTGGCATTAACTAACCTGCCGAAAATCATCCAAATCGGTCCAGCTCCCACATATATGAAATGCCCGATTTTCAAAACATTTCCCCTAATAACCTTATGTTTGACCATAATATTATCCAAATTTGGTTTAGATTTAGATAAAGCTGCCATTATTATTAACCAATGTTATTATTATTAACCAATTTTGATGTATAGGCCGATCGTATTTAGACTTACATGTAGCTCTTACATGATAATATTGCCCGATTTTCACGAATTTGGATGTATTGCCCACACTAATTAAGCGATTTCCTCTTTTTGAAAAATGGACTCAGGCATACTAACTCTGTAAGTGCAGAGTTAACTATAGCTCCAAATATAACACATTTCTGTTCAGATTGTTATATAACTCCCATAAACATGTACCTCTTAATGTTATAAAATATGGAAATGCTCTTTATCTCCCAAATCTATACCAATGATACCCCACAAATGCTTATGTTAATTAATTCAGTAGGGGTGGTGGTTTAGGGTATGATATAGCCGGCCCTGTCCGACTTTCTTGTTTACTCACTTGTTAACATTAGATTAGTTTAAAATTTGGAGATTCTTGTCTAACCTACTAGAAGAAGTTGCAGCCTGTTTAATAGCTCGCCGCAAAAATAGCTCCTATTATATTATTTTGCTCTTCGAATATGATTGTGACAATCATGTTTCTTCTCTGCGTGCGGTTAGATCTGGAGCACATGCATGTATACCTGCAAACCAATCGACTGCCGTAAATCTCTCAACGAGATGGCGGAGCAGTACAACATTCACCTAATATGGGTGCATGGCCACAGGAACATAGTGGGAGTTAGCAAGGCTAGGAACTACCTTACATATTCCAGGGGAACTAGAATCTGTTGGTATACCTCTGGCTACCTACAAGCAGGATTGGCCTGTCGCAAACTGTGACTTTTGCGACATACATTTTCAACGGTATAATACGTATGTCGCAGACGTCGTAAACCTAATGTAGAAAACCTCATTTCAAATAAAATAAATTATTAACATTTTTAAATTTAATTTTGTTTGGCTATCCGATAAAACGTATGCAAAAAATTTGCTGTTATATTTTATTTACGGAAAACTCAACTAGTTTTACATACTTCATTCACAACTTCAAACTATTCTGGAAATAAGCCAAAAAGTGAATTTATAAAATGCTGTCTAAACAGCAGTTCACTTATGCAAGACCTAAGTAATGGTTTTTCTTCGCTGTCAGTTTCTGCAGAAATTTGTGGAAGGTTACACTGAAAAAACAGTGAACCCTTTTCCATTGCAAAATGAACTAAACTATAGTAATATTGACCATGATTTAGCCCTTAAGATTTTTTTCAACTTGTCTAGTTTATAATTCTCTTAAATTGTAGTTCATCTATAACATTGTATTTTAGTTAATTTTTACAACACCATAAGATTTATATACCCCTACCAAGTTAAAAAGTCAGTATTATTTTGGTTTACTTGCTTATTTTTTGGGAAACCCGATAATAAAAATTGGTTAACAGTCTCTTTAAAATGTCGACGACTAAACTATTTTTAAATCAATCATTCCACAGTACAGAGAAATTAAATAATTAAAGGAACAACAAACCGTTTTACTATTATAAAAATTTTCATACAATAAAATTAAACTTTCTTTAAACAAAAGTACTTTATTATAAAAACATATGATGAAAGTTCTTAATACAATGTTTTTGTGAATAAAAATTATGATCATGTGGAACAGAAAGTAGTTTATTTTAACTCGCTTTTTGGGCATTTTGACTTTTCCTTAGTTTTTTATTCATCGAAATATATTTTTCACATATCTTGCTGAAAAAAATGGAAGGAATAATGAAAATTGTTAAAAATTAACATGTAATAAAATATAGTTTTTTAGCTCTTTAAATTAGCTTGTAACTTACCATATTTGGGGGCATTTTATTAAAGGAATTAAACTTTACCTCATAAAGTTTGTACCTGAAACAATTAGAGAAATAATGAATTAAGTAATATATTAACTCATAAAACTGTGTTGTTATCGATGTGAAGGATATAATACAATAAATATTCTTGTCAAAAGAAAGCCAAAGTTTTAATATAAAACTTACCAATTCTCTATTAAATTGTACGCTGAGGTTAAAAAGTTATCGAAATTCATTTGGAGTTACTCTGAAATTAAATATTTATTTTATACATTAAATAAAAAACATTAAATTGTTTTCCAAAAATCTAATTAAAGAAATAATATGCATAAAAAAGTAAATGTTTTGGTTAAAAGAATGTTAAAGAAAGCTTACCAATTCATAAAATGTTTCCAAATTGTTATTCTGAAATTAAATATTTGTTTTTTACATTAAAAATATTAAATTGGTTTCCAAAAATATTTGATTAAAGTAATACTAAAATAAGGTATTAAAAACATGTAATTTTGATAATAAAAAGGTCATAAAAACGTAAATATTCTAGTGAAAAAAGCAAATTTTTAAAAGAAAACTTACCACTTCTCTATTAAATTATACGCTGAGGAGAAATATAAAAATTTGCCCGAATCCATTTGGGGTTGCTCTTAAATTAAATATTTTTTTACAACAAAGAAAAACATAAAACTGGTTAAAAAAAAATAATAATAATAATTAGCGAATAATATACATAAAGAATATTATTTTTTAAAAGAAAACCACATTGAAAAAAGAACACTTACCTATTTATGATTAAACTATACGCTGAGGTGTAACAAAGAATTTTCCAAATTCATTTGGAGTTACTCTGAAATTTAATACTTATTTTTTACATTGAATAATTAATAAATTAATTAATAAATTAGATAAAACAATTTCAATATACTTTCCATTTCAGCATTTTTTTCCTAAATATTGAACCTTTTTAATAACTTTTTTCTAAGCTACCGATCATCACTTCGCCATTGTACACCTCATCGCTAAAATATTAATAACTTTCATTTAAAAGTTTTAATAAACAAACACCAATATACCCAGCAAAAACTCTCATTACCCGGTAGTCTTCTTGGTAAGCATATTTAAAAATTAATAACCACTTATTAATTGGCATCGCTTCGGATTACATTTACATACGCATGTCCTAGAAGGAAAGTACTTCTCCCCAGGCATACTTTCGGCCATAAAATAAGTAGTGCATTTAAAGCGTGAATTACGTTATAATATATCCAATAGCCAATTCACATAAGGTTCGAAATCTACTAAAAGTGGATTTTAAGTCTCTTTTTTATAAGGCAAATGTCATTTGAAATTTAGTTTAAGCGCATTTTGGAAGTGTAATGTGAATGAGGTATAAGAAAGCATTTATTTAAAACATAATATGATAATGTCATTAAACACAATTATTATGAAATATTTGTGATAAGAATTTCTTAACGGAAAAATTTCCAGAATTACCGTTACATTACATATTCTTTTTGATTTTTTATGTAAGTGCTCGATTATGTGAATAAGTATACCTAATGGTACCATCATTTATTCTATTTTACTAATTCGTTAACTACAACTGCCTAAAAATTTGAGAACAACAATTCGAAAATTACCGAGAAGTATTTATTTTTGTCATTACAAGTTAGTCATTATAACTTGCCGCAATGTAATGCAACGTGTAATGACAGCTTTACTCCTGGTAATGTTAATTGTAATGAGATGTGGTTACCTAGTTTTTGCTGGGTATGTCTCAAAAAACCAAAATATTCCATACCTTTATATTCCCTTGTTACATACTTGCTAAAAAGGTGCAACAGCCCACGCCAACGCCAACTACACAACTGAAGCATGCCAAACAAAACCAAGCAAAACCAAAACATTTCTACAACAACAAAAACACATGTGCCTTCATTGAAAACAACACCTCATCTAGACAACTAAACCATTCGCGAATAATAAACACACACACACAAACCACTGAAAGAACAAAAATAAAAACAACCCCACGCTCAGATATACATGGGGATGTTCCCCATCACTCGCTACCATTTCTCATTATTGCATTGCATGCTCTCACTCTCAAAAAAAATTTCAAATAACATCATCTTTACATTAAACATATTCCACTTTAACGAGAAAGATCTCTGTACTATGCATTAGTTCATCGCATCTGTCCACAATTTACTCTAAAAACAATACTCTTAAATGCATATCAGTATAAGAACGATGAAACGTTTAACTTAAAATTAGCAAAAACTTCATGAAATGATATCTACCCATTTTTGACGAAAATGTCTATAAATTTAATTACATGTGAACTAAAAATATTTCATTGAGAAATGTTGTACCAACTATTATTAACTATAGGAATTGCCAGTAAGAAATTGCTAACCGCTTTCAAGTTCAATTTTGGTAAAAAAATATTTTCTCATACATAAACTCTTTATAGTAAATTACACTTATTATTTAGAAAGTATTTTACATTTCATAAGTAGTTTTATAGTATGACGAAAGAGTCTTTAACTACCAGTTAAGAAAATTTTTAAGGAAATTTCCATCGTATTTTGTAGGCAATGAACTAAACGATTGCTACTTAAAATTTGTAAAATTTCTTTTCGAGTAGTTATTTTCGTTAAAGATACGAAAAATGAACTAAAATTCTGGAAAATTCTTGTAATAAATTATTGTAAAAATCTTCTTAAATTTACGAGACACTTTTTTTCTGTGTAGAAAACCTAATTTGGAATTAAAGAAATTGTGAATATTTTTATACCCTCCACCATAGGATGGGGGGTATATTAACTTTGTCATTCCGTTTGTAACACATCGAAATATTGCTCTAAGACCCCATAAAGTATATATATTCTGGGTCGTGGTGAAATTCTGAGTCGATCTAAGCATGTCCGTCCGTCCGTCTGTTGAAATCACGCTAACTTCCGTACGATACAAGCTATCGACTTGAAACTTGGCACAAGTAGTTGTTATTGATGTAGGTCGGATGGTATTGCAAATGGACCATATCGGTCCACTTTTACGTATAGCCCCCATATAAACGGACCCCCAAATTTGGCTTGCGAGGCCTCTAAGAGAAGCAAATTTCATCCGATCCGGCTGAAATTTGGTACATGGTGTTAGTATATTGTCTCTAACAACCATGCAAAAATTGGTTCACATCGGTCCATAATTATATATAGCCCCCATATAAACCGATCCCCCGATTTGGCTTGCGAGGCCTCTAAGAGAAGCAAATTTCATCCGATCCGGCTTAAATTTGGTACATGGTGTTAGTATATGGTCTCTAACAACCATGCAAAAGTTGGTCCACACCGGTCCATAATTATATATAGGCCCCATATAAACCGATCCCCCGATTTGGCTTGCGAAGCCTCTAAGAGAAGCAAATTTTATCCGATCCGGCTGAAATTTGGTACATGGTGTTAGTATATGGTCTCTAACAACCATACAAAAATTGGTCCACATCGGTCCATAATTATATATAGCCCCCATATAAACCGATCCCCCGATTTGGCTTGCGAGGCCTCTAAGAGAAGCAAACCGATCACCAGATTTGACCTCCGGAGCCCCTTGGAAGATCAAAATTCATCCGATTCGGTTGAAATTTGGTACGTGATGTTAGTATATGGTATCCAACAACCATGCAGGAATTGGTTCATATCAGTCCATAATTATATATAGCCCCCATATAAACCGATCCCCAGATTTGACCTCTGGTGCCTTTTGGAGAAGCAAAGTTCATCCGATCTGGTTGAAATTTGGTACGTGGTTGTAGTATATGATATTTAACAACTATGCAAAAAGTGGTCAATATCAGTCCATAATCATATATAGCCCCATATAAACCGTTCCTGAGATTTGGTTTTGGAGCCTCTTGAAGGAGCAAATTTCATCCGAGTGAGTTGAAATTTGGTACATTGTGCTAGTATATGGTCGTTAACAGCCATGCCTAACTAGGTCCATATCGGTCTATAGTTATATATATCCCTCAGATAAATCGATTTCCAATCACACAAAAATTGGTCCATATCAAGTTCTTAATTGTTATAGCCCCCATATAAGTGACCCCCATATTTCTGGCTCTCTACGTACCGTGCAAAAAGTCCATATCGATTCGTAATTATTTGTAGACTTAACTATACATAACTTTTTGTCTAATATATACCACGTATGGACTAACTCACAATTTAGAAAACGATGCTAAGAAGTTTTAAGATACCACAACCCAAGTAATTCGATTGTGGATGGCAGTCTTTCGTAGAAGTTTCTACGCAATCTATGTATTTCCACGCAATACATAAGATTCGGCCTGGCCGAACTTACGGCCGTATATACTTGTTTAATTTAATTTAGTTAAGGTCCCCGATAAAAGGTATGCAAAAAATGTTTTATTTTATATTAATTCAAAACTCTACTAGATTTACATCTCTCATTCACAACTTCAAACTATTCTTGGTTTTCATGGTCCAAGCTTTAGCTGCATCAACGAATGACTAGCTACAATTTTGAAAATTTTTAATTAGTATGGAAATTATAAAATTTTCTCTAAACAGCAATTCACTTATGTAAGACTTAAGTAGTTTTCCTTCCTTCCAGTTTCTGCAGTAATTTGTGAAAGGTTAACTATGAGCAAGTACCGACCGTCACGTTTATTGCACCATCGAGTAGTTTATAGTAATTTTGGCTTCGAGTTGCCAATTGAAATAACTATATTCTCAAGTTTTTTTTTTTTTTTTTTTTTTTTTTTTTTTTTTTTTTTTAACTCGTTAATAATTTTGTGAACATTGTGAAGTGAAACTTCTTCGCATATATCATCATCTTGGATATCATTCGCTGCCTATCTGAATGATCTGAAGTATTTGGAGTTTGCGACGTTTGCTACTTTTTCTACATTTACGACGTTTATGTGACGTTTACAACTTTGCGACAGTCGCAAATCTTAAAATGTTTGATACAGACCATCTCTGATGTTTGATACAGACTATCTCTGTCTGCAAGCTCTTACTGCGATAAACGAAAAGTATGAAACGAACACCGTAAATGGTTTGATCTCCTCAGTAGCCAAGGCTGTTATGATGGCAAATGACCTATGTGGGAATTTTATGGGTTGCAACGACACCAAGAAATATGGCCCATTTAAACTTAAAACGTACATTAGATATGCTAGTGTTCTCAAGACGTCATATATCACTTGTTATATCTGCTATAACGGGTCGTTATCTGATAGGCGAGTTTACACAATCTATTGGCTTGAATTATTCTGACTAATGTATGAGCTGTCATGATGCGGAGGAAAAGGAATCAATTAAACACCTCTAGTGTGAGTGTCTTGCATTTTGTGTAAGGCGTAAGCGAATTCTAGGTACATATAGCTTTAGATTAGAGGTGTGCACGTGAGTAATATTTTACTCGCGCACACACACGACGGAAAAATCTTAGCCACGCACACTCATACACGATATTGTTTGGTAGGACTCACGCTGACGCACACTCACGAAAAGAAAATTTGTACACGCTCACTCACGAATGTCGTGACTCACGAAAAATATCGTGACTCGTAAAAAATATCGTGACTCACGAATAATTTTATATCTAATTTACCTTAGGGACGTGTTTGAAACGGGCACTGAAAAAACAGTGACCCACCAGGAAGAACATTTTTGCTTAATTTTAGAAAATTTTGAATATTTTTAGAAAAATTTAACTAAACAATATTACAAACTCTGCCATCACGCCGATATCACAAGTAAATATTTTTCGACAAATTCAAGAAAATTTGTTAGACATAATTATTTTTTTTTTAATTGTCAAAGAAAATTGTTCATGATGGACGCATTTGTAGTAAAAGTCACAAATTTAAAGAAATACAGTGAACTCGCGGTAACGTGATTTAATTAAAACCAAGCGAGTTCACGTTAGCGAACTTCAGCGAATTTCAGAACAAAATATAGCCATATTCGGGAGGTTTACACAGTCTTTTATTTTTTTTATTAGTAATATTATTGAGTCTAGCTGTAGCTTTTGTAGCTCATAGACGTGTTTAAAACCGTATCGGGTATCAAAGAAAGTATTTTTTAATAATAAAAAAAAAAACAGTTACTGGAGTTCAGTTGGGAATCTACACTGGATTTTGCTGACTGCAACTAAAACAACGGTTAAAACTGGCAGATCAATAAAAAAATCACAACAATATTTACTGTATAAAACTATAAACAAAAACGATAAACAAACTGATACAGACAGAAGAATCAATTCAGCATAACAGAAACAATTGTTCTAGTTACCCATATAAGGGGCAGAACAACGCTGCTAAACTCGTGAAATTGATCGCATGAAACGCGTAACATACATCACAATATATTAATTGGGTTATTTTTGAAAAATGGATGAAACTCCATCAGCCGCTACGGAAAGAAATAGCCTAAGCCTTTTCAGAGTTTCAAAACTCAAAGAACTGGAGCAAATCAACATTGATCTCCAAGAGAGAATAAGAGCATTAAAGAATATTTGCAGTCAACTGCATGAGGAAAGTACAGCATTGCGATCACAGTTCGCACAATCTCAAAGAACAGATAATAATAATGGAAGTAGTGAAGAAGCCACTAACGCAAATGTTAGTATAGCTAAAGAATCGGGAAATACCCCAAAAATAATATATGCAACAGATGAAGAGGAATTGGCAAAGGAAACCGAGTGGAACCTGGTGAAAATAGAAAAGAATGTAAAAAGACAAGAAAAAAATCTACTGATATACAAGTGGAGCCTTCTACACCCCCGATAACCCATGGCGAGGATACTGTAAATCCAGATGTTGAAAATACTGATGCCTCGAATACTATTACGAGTGCTCAGCCATGGCCTGTTCGCCCACCACCTATTATAGTTAGCGCTGTGCAAAATTACACCGCCCTTCGCAACATCATAAAACCAAAAGCCTCTAATGGATTTACAATAAAACATATAGATGATCATTCTCTTAAGATATCAACGTTCGAAGCCAATGATTACAGAGAAGTAACCAAAGCTCTTAATGAGGCAAACATACAATGGCATTCATATGACAGCAAACAACAATAATGGACCACAAAGAAATGAACCAGTTCCAACTACCTCGCAAAATACATCAAAAACAATTCAATTCAGAACTACAAATTTGTACTCTGACGCAGTTAAAAACCAAAACGCTCAACAGGTAAATGCACAAAAAGCTACCCACGAAACTATCCTTTCAAAAATCCTATCAAAATTGGAGTCAATCGAATCATTTAACAAGTGCTTAGACAACCGCTTAAGCTCGTTAGAGGGGAATTTTTCAATACACTTTAATAGATGCAGACGTCAATAAAAATTATGCAGTGGAATGCAAATGGTGTCCTAAAACACATAGATGAACTTCGGTACATTTTATGCGAACAAAATATTGATATATGTCTCATAAGCGAGACGCATTTTGTAAAAGATTCATTTCTGAAAATTAAAGACTACGATGTATTTCATGCTCCCCATCCAAGTAACACCACAAGAGGAGGAAGTGCTGTTATTATTAAAACCTCAATTAAACATTGGCTTGAAAATACTATATCGGTAGAGGAATTTAAAGTTACAACTGTAACAATTCACATAAACAAAACGCTGGTATCAGTTGAATCTGTTTACAGTCCACCACAACATAATATAAAATATTTATTATGGGAGGAGATTTCAATGCAAAGAACACACAATGGGGCTCTAGATTGACCACACCAAAGGGCAGAGAGCTACATCGTGCACTTATGAACACAGGACGTGCACTTATGAAAACGCTCCATAGTATGTCCGAAATAGTGACCTCCACCGAGACTTAAAAATGAACACAATCAAAGAGGAAATCTCTAGATTTGCAGAAAAACATCTTATCCGCCTCCAGAACCATACTAATCGCGAAGCCCGAAATGTACTCCACACTTCCAATCAACAGATTGCGCCGTTTCAAACCACACGATTTATTAACTCGCTTTAATATATGAAAGCCTCAATACCAGTGAAAAATTTACAATCCTAAGTCTCGACTATATGAGACTTAGGATATTTTAAATTCAATAAATCTACTGATGTTAATAAATAAACTATTGGTTAGTCACTTATTCATAATAGAGACTAGTTGTAGTATAAGTTAAGCATCAAATATGTATTTGCTTAAATAAATAAAACAAAGTAATTGTTTTTTCTGTATGTATTTTCTCTGGGCTTTCAAGGTCATTTTTGAATGCGAAAAAAAAGTAATATTAAAACTTTATTTAATTTCATGAAAAAAAAAAATAAAAAAAAGACATCGGAAAAATATCAGTGGGTATGGAATTATAAAGGAATTTAAATTGATAACTAAAATTCACGAAAAAAGCCAAACTAGCAAGGCCGCATTTAGGGGGGGGGATGAGGGGGATCAAACCCCCCCGAAATGAATGAATATTTTTATATAAATAAATATATATTTTTAGCTGCATAGAAAATCGAAGATGTTGAAGAAAAGCTGGAGGTTTTATTTTGAAAAACGCTTACCTATAAAACTTGCACAAATCATAGAATACTAGCTGAAAAGCCCGTCAAACAAATTGTTTTTGTTCTCGCACCACAAATTTCATTTTTGGAAAATGCATTTCTGCTTTTTATGTGTGTTTGTTGTTCTTTTTGTGAACATGACTCGCTTTGTTTGGCCATAGCAACAACAACGAAACAGCCAAACACACATGTGTAAATGAAATGGCGCAAAACCTGCGAAAAGAACCTGCCTAATTCAGCGATGGAAGCAATAAAGAGATATTTCCAAACGTGCATATTCTATTAAAAATTTTGGTCACTTTGCCAGTTACTCAGGGATGGAAAATACAATTTTTAAGAAAGTACAAGAAAAGTATTTTTTGAGCGGAAAGCTACTTTTTACTAAATTTCAACAAAAATTTCACTGGAAGATTATTGTCAAGAGACTGAATTTTAAAGAAAATAAAATTTTGACAAAATTTTCTATAGAAATAAAATTTTGCAAAAATTTTATATAGAAATAAAATGTTGACAACATTTTCTACCGAAATAAAAAATCGATAATATAGAATCGCATTCTTTTTTCGACTAAAACTTTCTTGAAGTTCAATAAAATCCTGTTTTTGACTATGTCTCTTACAAAATCGAGATTTTCTTCCCACATGAACATGTCTGTTTTGCCAGATTTGTAAAAGACTATTAGCAAATAAGGTTGATAAAGACTTTCTCAAAATATTAAAATATTTTGTCAAAGCTATTGTACCATAAATCTGATATCGACTCAAAAATGTATACACAAAAGGTACTAAATCATTCGCGGGGGTACTACGGTAATGACCGGGGTGAAAAAGGTTTGAAAAAAGTACTATAGTACTGCATTTTCCATCCCTGCAGTTACTACGTGCTCATCCGAACGTTCATTTCCTACAATGAAGAGATTAAAGACGTATCTTAGAAAAGCGACTAGCGAGAGTAGACTCAAAGGATTGGCATTAATGTCGGTTCATCGCCGAATAAATGTGCCGACTGAAGAAGTCATTGATTTATTTGCTGCCCAGAAAGCCCGTCGGCTCAATTTAATATTATAACAAGTATATACAGCACTAAGTTCGGTCGGGCCGAATCTTAAATACCCACCACCATGAACCAAATATTAGGGTTTCCTTTGAAATTTCAGGAGGGCTTGAGGATATTCCCGAAGATAAATTTAAAGATTTCATCTATGAAGACTATATCAGATTCTGGATTTATAAGAACCATTTTTGTTTGAGTTTTAGAGGAATTATTAACATCTCTTGTAAGTGTGCAAAAAAATTATAAAATAACGTCTTGATTTGAAATCTTAAATCTGTAGAAGTAAAATCTGGAAATTTTACATTGAGTTTCAAGCAATTTTCATGATCAGTGCGCCTTCTACACCCTCAGGAAGTGAAGTCGGTCTATATGGAGGCATTATCAAATGGACCGATAAAAACTTAATCCGATACACGTTTTTGTGAGCCTAAAATACCAGAATATTTACAATTTCAGGCAAATCAGATAAAAACTACGGTTTCTAGAAACCCAAGGAGTTAAATCGGGAGATCGTTCTTATGGGGGCTATACTAAAATATGGACCGATACTCACCGTTTTCGGCTCTTTATGGTCATAAAATACCTATAGGTTTCAAATTTCAGGCAAATTGGATAAAAACTACGATTTCTATAAGCCAAAGACCCCAAATCGGGAGGTCGGTTTATATGGGGACTATATCAAAACCTGGACCGATATAGCCCATCTTCGAACTTGACCTGCCTGCAGATAAAAGACGAGTTTGTACAAAATTCCAGTACGATTGCTTCATTATTGAAGACTGTAGCGTGATTACAACAGACGGACATCGTTATATCGTTTTAGAATTTCTCCCTGATCAAGAATATATATACTTTATATAGTCGGAAATCGATATTTCGATGTGTTACAAACGGAATGGCAAACTTATTATACCCCCGTCACCATTCTATGGTGGTGGGTATAAAAATATTGTATATGCATATTTTATAAAATTTTCTACACATGAGATTATACACACAAAAAAATAACTGCAAATAAATATTAACAACTTTATTTGTATGTAAAACCTGCTGATGCTCAACAAATTTGTCTATTGAATATGAGACATTTGTTGTTGAAATGTGTTTGTAGATGCTTGACAGAGGAAATAATAGAAATATTCTGAATTTTCAACAAATTGTTTTGTTGCGAAATTAGTTGGCTGCTATCGATATGAAAACAAAAATACAAGACTGGTTACGCGCACATCGCTGAGAATAAAGTACGACTGCAAAAAGAAGTATGCGAACCGTTAGAACAAAATGAGGATGAGCACATGCACGTGTATGATAGCAAGCAAAGAGCTCACTCATCAGAGAATACAGATAAACATTTATAAATGTCTGTGAAAAATGTATATTTTTCAATTTGGTAGTTTCTTAAATGTGTTTGTTGTATGAGATAATTAATAAAACCATATTAATATCGGGATTAGAGTTATTACAATTCTAATTAACTAGAATATATAACACTGGGCAAAAAGTTGTCAAAATGCTTGCTAGACCCTGGACTACTCAAATTTAAAATCGTCATACATTTACAAAACTGAGTATAGGATTTTCGACCCAAAAATGTTACATGTTCCCGTCCAAAAATAACATTTTGGTCATGTTCCTTCTCTGCGCGTACTTAACAAAATATTTCTAAAATTGTTCCGGCAATTTTGCAATTTTTGTGCAATTCATAGCATAGTTCTGTCAATTTTAATTTCAATTTAATTTTTTGTCAATACACCAATAAATGTTACAGGTAATTGAACAAACCACATACAAATTTTTTCGTTCAAATTCAAAAATATTTGTTGAGGATTAAACGTAACGTTCAACAACAAATATTTTGTACTGTTGGATGCTCAACAAAATACTTACAAATTATGTTATTGAGAACACAAATTATTTGTTGCCTTCTGGTGGTAACGAATGCTAACAACTTTTTTGTAGTAATGGTTATTAAAAGTACAAATTAGTTTGTTGCAGGAAAATTAACAAATTTTGTTATTGGGTTTCCAACAAAAGTTATTGGTTCTCAAACTTATTTTTATCTGTGTATGAATATTTTTTTTAAGTTGACGAAAAAGACTGTTTTCCATATGTTTGGGTGTAAAAATTATATGTTTGGAACTCAAAATTTTTAACACAATATTTTTAAGTGCAAGCATATAATGTTCATAAACTAGCATAACATGTTTGGGACATATATGTTAATATGTTGGAACATATTATGTTTGCGACATAAAATGTTTGTAAATATAATATGCTTAGATGCTTAGAAAGAGCCTTAAACAACTATCCACACAAAGAAAATTTCATTACAATTTTTTCTACCAGTGTATGTATATACACAAAGAAAATTTCATTCGATTTTTTTTTCTACCAGTGTATGCCGAAGGTGAAACATAATATGTTTGGACAATACAAACAATATTTTGTTTGAACCAATCCTGAAAATATATATGCTTGTAGCAAAATGTGTTTGGGGTATATGTTACAGAAGCGATCTTATTGAGGGTGTAGAGAGCTAATCTACGTCTGAGAGACGTATGCGTTTTATAGTTTTTCGTTCTCCCTCTAGTTCGTTATCGATAGTTTCGGTTAGAGGTGTGCGCGAGATACGAAACTGTCGTGACACTCGTGATTCACGTGACTCATGAACAAAATCTGAAGAAACTTTCGTGAATGTGCGTGAATGGGACTTAAAATAATATGTCGTGCGTGAGTGTGCATGAGAACTAAAATCGGTTCGTGAATGTGCATGAATTTAATTTCTGCAAAATCACGCCCATGAAAAAAATCAAAATGTAATTGATAACTGAATTTTATTTAGCTGTCGATCTATATCCTATTTATTAATTTTGTCACCTTTCCTCTTTTTCGGTTACAAAATGTCGGGAGTCTCGTGAATTTGTCGTGAGTCACGTTAATTGTCGTGAATCGTGCGTGAGCTTGAGTCTTTAAAAGTAGTTCGTACGTGATTTTCGGTTTTCATTTCGTGAACGTGCGTGAGTGTGAGTGGCTACCAAATGTATCGTGCGTGAGCGTGCGTGAATAAACATTTTGCTTCGTGAATGTGCGTGAGAGTGAATGAAATTTTACTCACGAGCACATCTATAGTTTCGATAGTTTCCTTGAGCACTATCGATACTATCGCTTAATTTGCGTATATTAAAATATTTTATTTTTATTTATTATTTAGTTTACGTCCACTCTTCTATGGCCGTAGTCATAAGGAGAAACATCTGTGATATTTTAATTTAGTTTTGTAATTGTTTTAAATATTTGTTTAATGTCGTGGTGTTCCTGTGCCGTTGCTTTTTACAATTTAAAATTAATTTTAAAAAATATGACAAAAGACTAAATGTAAGTTTAGAGTTTAGCTTATGATACGCTACATACACGCTCACAAAAAATCGCTTCTGTAACATATACTCCCAAACATATTTTGCTTCAAGCATATATATTTTTGGGTATTGCCCAAACATTTATATGTTTGATCTCTTCCAATATATAATATGTTTGAAGGCATATTGGCATAAGCGTAGGAAGGCCTCTGGGGAGGGGGCTTAGACCCCCCAGAAAAATTTTAGCCCCCCCCCCAGAATTTGAAACTCTATTTATGATTTTCCATTTTTCAATAAATGTCAATAGTTTTTTAATTTTTATAAAAATTAAACAAGTATATACAATCGCACAAAGTTCCGCTAAAGACTTTCATGAACAATCGTATTACTTGGGTTGTGGTAGCAGTTGCCGATGGCAACGTTTGAAGTCAGATATTTATGAAATAAAGCTATGGTTGAACTTATGATTGATTTAGTTTAATTTAATTAAAAAAATAGTAATTGATATTGAAACTATTCTTTCATAAATTAATATCTTAATAATGCTGCGAAAAAGCGTTGCCAAAAAAGTAGTGAAAATGTTCTTTTTGGGTCTAGAAGTGGTGCAAAATTGGCGGAGAAACAATGAATGTAATATGAGCTTATCATAGGACAAATGTCCACCGTTTCAACAGACGTTGCAATGATTTGCATCACTTCTTAAGATGAGATCCGAATTCAGTGTTTTGAATGTGAATTAAAAAATTTTGTGATATTTTCCCAAATAAATAATTTTTATATTGTTTTTATGATTTTTAATGCATTCTGACGCTTGGTTAAAACGTTTTTCATCGAATAATTTCCAAAATTATCGATTTTTCTATAATGGATTTAGTAGTTTTGTGCCAAAATTTGAATAATTTGTACCAAGAAAACAAAAAATTACACATTAAAATATGAAAAACAGAAGTAAAAAACGTCCTGTGTAGTTAAAATAATTGAGGACATTTTTGGAAGTACTTTTAAAGTTGTGCCTTTAGAGCAACTCACAATTTTTTTGCTAGGAAAAGTGTGGAACTACTTTTAGTTGCTTTATTATAAATTAATTGTCGAGTTATTTTGATGTCTAATTTTTTATTCAATTTTATGAAATAAAACATTAATTGAACCTATAAGTTCAGTCTATAAATTTTTAGCTAGTAGGGCTATAGCCCCCCCTAGGAAAATTGTCTAGCTACTCTAATGTATATTGGTCTAAACAATATATGTTTGGGTAGTCTAAGTTCCAAACATTTTGTATTTTTGCATCCAAATTCAATAATGTTGTCTTCCAAAAAAACAATATGTTATTATGTTACCATATAATATGTTTGGAAGCATTTTGCACCCAAAAATATTATATGCTTAAAAAAAATTCTCCCAAACAATATTGTGCTCAAAATTTTATTTATTTATATATTTACAATCATAATGAATTATGAAAATAAACAGGTAATATAGGTGCTAACAACATAGGTTTTCGACCTGAATGCTCAAAATTTTGTTTCTGCCCAATTGTATATTCCCCCACATCTTTCTCACTTCGACGAGATTTTTTAGTTCTTAGCACCTTTTTCTGTAATACAAACATTGTAGAAGAAATTATTCAATTGTATGATTTTTTTATTTTAGTTTTACCTTTTGCCGGACGGGGATTCGAACAGTTTGTAAGGATCAAAGAAGTAGCTGATCAATTGCCCAAGGAAAAATAAAATGTTAATTTTGTAATAACAAGCAACAACCACCAACTTAATTCAAACCCAAACATAATATGTTCTAACATATTAACATATATGTCCCAAACATGTTATGCTAGTTTATGAACATTATATACTTGCACTCAAAAATATTGTGTTTAAAAATTTGTGTTCCAAACATATAATGTTTATAGCCAAACATATGAAAAACAGTCTTTTTCATCCGTGTAGAAGTAATTGTATGTTTTTTCTGTTTACAATATGGTTGCCAGATTTCAATAAAAAATTCTTCCCAGAAGAAGTTGGAAATCACCAACGAAACGTCGGATGTAAATATGAAATAAAGTCTTTTTATTTGCATATTTAGAGTCCTTGAAAGCCCATTTTAGAACAGATCTAAAAATAACCAAAACTAAAGAATAAGGTCGTACAAAAAAATTTAACAACAATAAAATTTTAAAAAATTCACCCACTATTTTTACGAAAACAAATACATTAGACAAATAAGTTATTTTACAAAATAGAATCTAATTCAAATACATAAAAGAAACAGAAAACATTTTTCACGATTACTTCTCTTTAATACATCATTTTAAAGAATATAAACTTTGTGAAGAGTTGCTTTGGGCTATTCCCCATTAAGTTATTATAAAATTTGCATCAAATAAGTGTAATTTTATACTCTTCTCACTGATATATTTCTGATTTTAGCGGCTAATCTCGACTAGAGGTGTGCACGTGAGTAATATTTTACTCACGCACACTCACGACGGAAAAATTTTACACACGCACACTCATGAAAAGAAAATTTGTATTCACGCACACTCACGCACGAAAATGTCGTGACTCACGAAAAATACCGTGACTCACGGAAAATATCGTGAATCACGAAAAATGTCGTGACTCACGAATAATTTTGTGAGTAATTTACCTTAGGGACATGTCTGCAAACATGAGCATGATTAAAATGTAGAGCGTTATTTAACTTTTAACATTTCAGGTGTCACTACAATTGTAACTAAATTTAACTCGTAAGCGTTTTATGTCCCTGGGCGGGATTATTTTCGTGAGCGTATTTTTCCGAAATTTGTTACTCACGCACACTAACTAAGAAATTATTTTCGTGACTCACGCTCACGCACGACATTTATTTTGTTAATCACGCTCACGCACACTCATGCCGTTTCCATCATCACGACTCACGTGTGAGTCACGAAAACTTTCGTGAGTCACGACAATTTCGTGTCACGTGCACACCTCTAATCTCGACCACACCTCCACAAAAAAATAGATTCTGTAACATATACCCCAAACACATTTTGCTTCAAGCATATATATTTTCAGGATTGGTCCAAACAAAATATTGTTTGTATTGTTCAAACATATTATGTTTTACCTTAGGCATACACTGGTAGAAAAAAAATTTGAATGAAATTTTCTTTGTGTATATATATTTTTAAGGGGCCAATTGGTTACATACATTCCTTTACTTGCACCATACTCTCTAGGTCTCTCTTTCTAAACACATATATGTTTATAGGATATTTTAAAATTAATATATGTTTGCATCCAAGCATATTATATTTACAAACATTTTATGTCCCAAACATAATATGTTGTAACATATTAACATATATGTCCCAAACATTTTATGCTAGTTTATGAACATTGTATGCTTGCACTTAAAAATATTGTGTTAAAAAATTTTGAGTTCCAAACATATAATTTTTACACCCAAACATATGAAAAATAGTCGTTTTCGTCCGCATACAAACAAATATTTTTTTGCAATGAATTTTGGTATTGACATTTATACCGATAATATCGATAGTCGTTATAAGCTATCGGTAGTGACGTCAAAAAATAACTATCGATAGTTTTGCAGCTCTATCTCCCTCACTGAAAATGTGGTTTTTTGTTACACAAAAATTAAATTTTTACCCGAAAACGTGTTTAAAGGATAAGGATTTGTCTAGAGCATTTGTATAAGTACAAAAATTAAAAAAAAAACACACACACACACAGATATTGTCTCAATAATTATATAGCATTTTCACTTCAAATGAAACCTTTTACATTTCAAATGAAACCTTTTTCATATCAAATGAATCCTTTTTCAAATCAAATGAAACCTTTTCAAATCAAATGAATCCTTTTCAAATCAAACAAAACCTTTTACAAATGCAACGAAACCTTTTTCATTTCAAATGAAACTTTTTTCAAATTAAATAAATCTTTTGTAATGTTTAATGAAATCTTAACAATTTTTTTTTACTTTAAGAAATTATAAAATTAAAACTTTCGAATGCAAACAAATTATATACTTCCTCCCCAACGAAATTTCCTATGAAAATATTAGACAACAACTAATGATAGTGATTTTAGTTTAATTAAAAGTCATAATAAATGTATGAATAACATTTGCGTCTATTCACTTAAACAGGAGTTTATATTTAAGAAGGCGTGCATTTCTAAAATAAAACTTGGTTGTTAAATAATAAATAAGTGGTGATCAAATAATTCTTCGACACAATTTTAAGCAAAAAGGTATATTTTTGTTCTAAGCGATATGGCAATTTATTCGATAAAAATTTTGTAGGCTAATTATAAATTCATACATTAGAAAGAATTCGTTTGATTTTAGAGTTTCAGTTGATTTGAAAAAAGTTTCATTTGATTTGAAAAAGGTTTCATTTGGGTTTAAAAAAGTTTCACTTGATTTGGAAAAGGTTTAATTTGATTTGAAAAAGGTTTCATTTGATTTGAAAAAGTATTCATTTGATTTGAAAAAGGTTTAATTTGAAGTGGAAATGCTATAAACTATGATACGTCAAATTTTAACACGAATCATTTGAAGGTTGGTACTATATAAAAATAATATGCATTTAATACTAGCGACGCCATCTATGTGTCAGACCGGGGACTTATTTACTATTTCTTCCAAATTTTTCCACAGCACTGCACATCCACATTATTGCCGCATTCCTCGTCGCTGGGACATTCCAATTGAAGTTCAAAATCTGTTCAATATCATTGTTTTTCATACCGTTTTTCTCTAGATCTTATGTCCAAAAATATATAATTTTACTAACACAATTGACCAAAGTTGACCACAGGCATATTAAAAATTGCCCATCTGTTTTTTTGCAATTCTAAGATTTTACTTCCACAAATATTTTATTTGACATGTACTACAACAGATTTAATAAAAATTTTAAAAAATTTTGCTAATTGACAACAAAATTAGCTGTTTTTTTATTCAACTTTGTATCTAACCGTGCTGAGATGGTTTCCCCGGTTGTGGAGATGGATGGTGTAATGAAGCGATTTCACATTACAACCATAAATCTTGTTAGACAATCGGCGCATATAACATACAGTTAATCGATGAAGTTTGTAACAGAATTTCTTGGTTCTTTTTCCACTTGGATCTGATGCCAACTCCAGATTTAATAAAAACTTTCAACATTTTTGTTGTAATTTTTTAAAAAAGTCACATGTATAAATCCAAATTTGCAAATACCCAGCAAAAAAAGCGTCGCCAAAAAAGTAGTGAAAATGTTCTTTTTGGATCCGGAAGTGGTGCAAGGACGGATGTTCACCATTTCCACAGCCGTTGCACTCAATATGCACCACTTCTTTAGATGTGATCCGAATTCAGTGTTTTGGATGTGAATTAAAAAATTTGGTGGTATTTTGACAAATAATTACTTTTTATATTTTTTTTTTTTATTCGACAAAATTTAAATAATTTATACCATTTTATTAATCCTTACACGCAAAGAAAAAAAACATTTGGAAAACGTGTACCGAAAACGTTTTTCTTTTGTTACAGTTTTTTGAATTGTCTCTAAAAGTATACACTTTTATCACCAAAGAAATTCGTTTGTTACAAAATGTTTATTTGTTTTAATAAAAAAAGTTATTTTTGAACCAACAACACAGTCCATTTCATTTATATCAAACACTGTTCTTTTCTGACTTTAGGTTTTTTACAGTTCATAGTACAAATTTAATATAGTAGAATGTAATGAATATAATGAACATTTTTTCGGAATCTTCCGCCCCTATCTGGAATATATGTAAAAAAAAAATTTGGTTGAAGCAGGGATCGAACCCACGACCCTTGGCATGCAAGTCGGACGTAGCAACCACTGCTCCACGGTGCCCAACTAAATGTATTTTCTGTTAAGTAAACTTTGTTTAATCGGCTCGTGGGCGCCGCAAGCTATGCTATATAAATATAACTTATATGGATAGTTAGCTATTGATGACAATAACGGCTACATAGCTCAGTGGATAGTGTGTTGGCTTACAAATTGCATGGTCCGCGGTTCGATTCTCCGTCCAGGCGAAAGGTAAAAAAAAAATTTAATTTTATAAAATCGTATAATTTCTTCTACATTGTTTGTATTACAGAAAAAGGTGCTAAGAACTAAAAAACTTCGTGGAAGTGAGAAAGATGTGAGGGAAAATGCAATTAGCCAGAAAAAAATTTTTTTTGGAGTTAGTCTTTATGAAATTGTTTTTACATCCTGGAAAAGAATAAATGTTTATCACAAAAAGTACACTCATAGAAAAAATCATGCACGGCGTGCTTATTTCAAAACGATTCGTTCATGAAAGTGAATCAACACACATGTGGTGTCAAACTGTGAACAGGCGGTGTCAATCTGACAACGATAAAATCACACCATGCGTTGTCAAAACAACAACCAGCGTTCATGATCTGACAAGGTTATTGTTACGACTTTATAAACAAAATTAAAAAAAAAAACTTCCGCTTGCGTGACTCGAACCTGTGTTTCCTGCACCATACGCGTTAACAGTCGCCTTAGCACATTGCACCACCGAGGGAGTTGGCATAATAACGTCTAACGATTATTTTAAGACTTTTCATGGCCAAAGAAAAACGAATGCCGTTCATGAAATCGTGAACGCCCGTGGACGAAATTGTGAACATTCCGTTTTGATTTTTTGTGAACGTTTCCGTTTCATTTTGTCACCGTCCGTTCACGACTATGGAACGTAATTTTTTCTATTATTGTATATACTTTTCTTCCAAATACACTTCCTTTCAACGAAAAGCAAATGAGAAACGAACTTTGTTTGTCTAAAATTTCGTTTGGGAGGAAAGATTTTTTTTTGCGTGTACCCTGTTTTTAACATATTTGAAACAAAAAATGTTAAAATTGCCCTTTAAAAGTATGAAAATAGCGAGTTAAAAATTCAATTAAAAGAACTTCTTGAGTAGTTAAAATAACGAACATCTCTGGAAGGACATTTTTGGAAGTGCTTTTAAAGTTGTGCCTTTAGAAGTACTTCCAAATTTTTTTGCTGGGTATTTTTTTCTCGAGGCACATGCGTACTAATGAAAAAATGTTGCTAATTGACAACAAAATTAGATGTTTTTTTATTCAACTTTAAGAAACACTTGTAGCTTTCGATACCGTTACAGTTTTTGAACAAAAACAACGTCGACAGTGAGCCTCAAACACACAAAAAGTTGCCCACAGGCATCTTTAGGGTCGAAAGGGTTAATAACTTTTCGTCCATATTCATTGTTTTTGTATATGCTTCTTATTTTTCACTCTGCACCATACGTGTACATATATTAACTTTGTCATTTCCTTTTCAGCGCATGTATTCATTCCTCTAAGATCCCATACAGTATATATTCTGGATCGTGGTGAAAAGAAAACAGAGTACTCGTTTATCCAGGACATCTCGAAAAATATGCAACACTGTCATCAGGGGTTTAAAAACAATCACAGAAAAGAAGTGAAATCTTCCATTTTTATATTTGGTATATGGTGTCAGCATATGATCTCTAACAACCATGCAAAAATTGGTCCACATCGGTTCATAATTATATATAGCCCCCATATAAACCGATCCCCCGATTTGGCTTGCGGAGCCTCTAAGAGAAGCAAATTTCATCCGATCCGGCTGAAATTTGTTACATGGTGTTAGTCTATGGTCTCTAATGACCATGCAAAAATTGGTCTCTAATGACCATGCAAAAATTGGTCCACATCGGTTTATAATTATATATAGCCCCCATAAACCGATCACCAGATTTGACCTACGGAGCCTCTTGGAAGACCCAAATTCATCTGATTCAGTTGAAATTTGGAACATGGTGTTAATATATGGCCTCAAACACCCCTGCAAAAATTGGTCGAAATCGGTCCATAATTATATATAGCCCCCATATAAACCAATCCCCAGATTTGACCTCCGGAGCCCCTTGGAAGAGCAAAATCCATCCGATTCGGTGAAATTTGGTACGTGATGTTAGTACATGGTGTACAACAACCATGCAGGAATTGGTTCATATCAGTCCATAATTATATATAGCTCCCATATTAACCGATCCCAAGATTTGACCTCCGGTGCCTTTTGGAGAAGCAAAATTCATCCGATCTTGTTGACATTTGGTACGTGGTGGTAGTATATGATATTTAACAATCATGCTAAAAGTGGTCCATATCAGTCCATAATCATATAAAGCTCCCATATAAACCGATCCCAAGATTAGCTCTTGGAAGAGCAAATTTCATCCGAGTCATTTGAAATTTGGTACATTGTGCTAGTATACACACAAAGAAAAAATAAGAAAATATTTCTTAATTCAAGCCGCAGCGGTGTCAGAAATATAGCTAGTCGATTTTTCTAACACCAAGCTAAGATCTCTCAATACTCACGTGCACACCTCTAATACATACATAACTTTTTTGTCTAATATATACCACGTATGGACTAACTCACAATTTAGAAAACGATGTTAAGAAGTTTTAAGATACCACAACCCAAATAATTCGATTGTGGATGACAGTCTTTCGTAGAAGTTTCTACGCAATCCATGATGAATGGTACATTAGATTCTGCCTGACCAAACTTACGGCCGTATATACTTGTTAATGTATGAAATGCTCCAAATAGTAATAAATGCTGCGAGTATTTATGACACTGTATCACTTTGAATTTAATGTTCGATAAATAGTCACAATAAATTGCTATTGTGAATCGATGAAGCGTCACTTTATCAAAATACAATCTGGCAACGCGGCGCGACTTGCACTAATGAGATGTTTTGCACTGAAAAAAAGCATACCCGGTTCCAATGATTTTGTCTTTACTTTAAAAAATTTGGTATTGATTCCGAGCCAAAGACGCGGAGAATTCAAGGAAGGATACTTTTAAGACACAATTCTCTTTTAAAATCGGGTTTTGTGTACTTGCTTCTAGGAAGCAAATTTTAAATTTTCGCTTTTTCAGCTTTTTTTCTTCATATGCTATCAAAGTCCTTTAAAAACAAGTTAACGACGACTTTATTTTCCAAATTAAGACTCGACTTCTAGTAGAAATTATGCTGTGTTTCAAGTAAAAAACGTCTTTAAAATAAAGTGTTGAAAAACATGTCCTATATTTGAACGATTTTTTTCTTTGTAGTCAAGATGCAAAAAGACAACAAATTTAAAGACAATTTCATTAAATTTAAAGATTTTTTCTAAATTATTAAAGTCAAGTTGACCTTAGCCCAAACATTTTTTCTTTCATGTTATGATATCCATTTTTAAATCAAATCACTTAATTATAAGGACAATACGACTTCATTGAAAAGTTTATCGACCTTTGGTCAAGGAAAAAAACTTTATACTAGAGAAATGCGTCTTCTATGCTAAGCAAAATTTGCATTCGTATTTTAAAGACATGAAATCTTTGACTTTACGACAATATTTTTTTCAGTGTGGATAGAACACCAATGCAACGATGTTCTGGATAGCCCGTACAAATGCTGCATCCAGTGCAAAAAGAAAACAGCCCTATTGATAAAAAAATTTTGTTTGAATCAAAAGACAATAGTCACGATCTAAAATGTTATGCACTGAAAAAACAGTGAACCCTTTTCCATTGCAAAATGAACTAAACTGTAGTAATATTGACCATGATTTAGCCCTTAAGATTTTTTTCAACTTGTCTAGTTTATAATTCTCTTAAATTTTAGTTCATCTATAACATTGTAGTTTAGTTCATTTTTACAACACCATAAGATTTATGTACCCCTACCAAGTTAAAAAGTCAGTATTATTTTGTTTTACTTGCTTATTTTGTGGGAAACCCGATAATAAAAATTGGTTAACAGTCTCTTTAAAATGTCGACGATTAACCTATTTTTAAATCAATCATTCCACAGTACAGAGTACAGTACAGTACAGATTAAATAATTAAAGGAACAACAAACCGTTTTACTATTATGAACATTTTCATACATTAAAATTAAACTATCTTTAAGCAAAAGTACTTTATTATAAAAACTTATGATGAAAGTTCTTAATACAATGTTTTTTGTGAATAAAAATTATGACCACATGGAACAGAGAGTAGTTCATTTGAACCCGCTGTTTGGACATTTTGACTTATCCTTTTTTTATTCATCGTAGGTAATTTTTTCACATATCTTGCTGGAAAAAAATGGAAACAATAATGAAAATTGTTAAAAATTAACACGATGTAATGAAATATAATTTTAATTCTTCATTTTAGCTTGTAACTTACCATATTTGGGGGCATTTTATCGAATGGTGTAAGGAATTCAACTTTTCTTTGGAAAACGTATCTCATAAAATTGGTACCTGAAACAATTAGAGAAATAATGAAGTATTCTATATAAACTCATAAAACTGTGTTATCGATGTGAAGGATATAATAAAATAAATATTCCAGTTGAAAGAAAGCCAGAGTTTTAATATAAAACTTACGCTGAGGGGAAATATAAAAAGTTGTCCAAATTTATTTGGGCTATTCTGAAATTAAATATTTATTTTTTACATTAAATAAAATTATTAAATAGGTTTCCAAAAAATCGAATGAAAAAATAATTTTATGCATAAAAAAACAAATATTCTGGTTAAAAGAAAGTTAAAGGATCCTTACCAATTCACTATTAAATTACAAGCAAAGGAGTACCAACATTTTTTTCAAATTTTGAAGGGGTTATTCTGAAATTAAATATTTGTTTTTTTACATTAAAATATTACATTGGTTTCCAAAAAAATTGATTAAAGAAATACTAAAATAAGGTATTAAAAACCTATAATTTTGATGATAAAAAGGTCATAAAAACGTAAATATTCTAGTTGAAAGAAAGCCAAATTTTAAAAGAAAACTTACCAATTCTCTATTTGCGAACCCATCTGGAGTTGCTCTGAAATTAAATATTGCTTTTACAACAAAGAAAAACGTTAAACTGGTTTCCAAAAAAAAAAGTAATTAACAAATAATAATATACATAAAAAATATTATTTTTAAAAGAAAGCCATATCAAAAGAACAATACTTACCAATTTATGGCTAAAATATACACTGAGATATAACAAAAATTTTCCAAATTCATCTGGAATTGAATATTAATTTTTTACATTGAATAATAAAAATTTCAATACACTTTCAATTTCAACATGTTTTCCTAAATATTCTTAATAACTTTTCTCGAAACTACCGACAAAATATTAATAACTTTCATTTAAAAGGTTTAATAAACAAACACCAATATATGTCTCAAAATTCCAAAATATTCCATGCCTTTATATTCCCTTGTTGCATATTAAAAGATGCAACAGCCCACGCCAACGCCAACTGTACAACTGAAGCATGTCAAACAAAACCAAGCAAAGCCAAAACATTCCTACAACAACAAAAACACATGTGCCTTTATTGAAAACAACACCTCATCCAGCCCAAAGATAATAAAAGAGGAAGATGGGAGATGGGAGATTGGCTACTGAGCACATCAAACCATTTACCACATTAGTTTAATACTCGAATTTATTATTATCTTTGATGCAGCCAATAAACCATCCAAGAATAACAAACACACACACACAAACCACTAAATGAACCAAAATAAAAACAACCCCACGCTCATGTATACACAACAAAACTCAAGTAACATCATCTTTACATTAATATGCCGATGAAGATCTCTGTACTATGCATTAGTTCATCGCATCTGCTGACAATTTACTCTGAGAATAATATTCGTAAAGGCACACCAGTTTATGAACGATGAAACGTTTAACTTAAAATTTGCAAAATGCTCATGAAATGTTATCTACCATTTTTGACGAAAATGTCTATAAATTTAATTACATGTGAACTAAAAATATTTCATTGGGCAATTTTTTTCCAACAATTATTAACTATAGGAATTGTCAGTAAGAAATTGCTATCCACTTTCAAGTTCATTTTTCGTAAAAAAATATTTTCTCACACAAAAAAATCTTATAGTAAATTGCACTTATTATTTAGAAAATACTTTACATTTCACAAGTAGTTTTATAGCATAACAAACGAATTTTTAACTACCAGTTAAGAAATTTTTTATGGAAATTTCCATCGTATTTTGTAGGCCATGAACTAAACGATTGCTACTTAGAATTTGTAAAATTTCCTTTCGAGTAGTTAATTTTCGTTGAAGATACGAAAAATGAACTAAAATTCTGGAAAATTATACATATTTTTTGCAGATTTCATTATAACTTGATGGGGAATATCCCAAAGCAAATTTTCACAAAGTTTGTATTCCTTAAAATGGATTATTAAAGAAAATTAATCGTAATAATTTTATGCCTTTTTTTGCTGATCTAGTTTTCACTTTAGCTGCTAAACTCGAACTTAATACCCACCTTTATGAAAAAAACTTTTTTCGAAAACACAAACACAAAATAATTTTATTTATTTATAAACTAATTCATTGTTTATTTGTATTTGTAATGTTGTGCAAGCAAACATCACATATCTTTACACACACTATTTTGGTACAATGTCAACAATAAGTAATCATTGCACACTGAAAAAAAAGCTTGCTCGGTTCCAAAGATTTTGTCCTTACTTTAACAAGTTTGGTATTGATTCCGAGCCAAAGAAGCGGAGAATACAAGTAAGGATACTTTTAAGACATAATTCTCTTTTAAATTTGGGTTTTGTGTTTTTTTTTGCGTTTTTGTCAGCTTTTTTTCTTCATATGTTATCAAAGTCATTTAAAAACGAGTTAACGACAACTTTATTTTCTTAATTCGAACTCGACTTCCAGTAGAAATTATACTATGTTTCAAGTAAAAAAAACGCCTTTAAAATAATGTGTTGAAAAACATGTCCTATTTTTGAAGGATTTTTTGCTTTGTAGTCAAGATGCAAAAAGACAACAAATACAAAGACGATTTCATTAATTTTAGAGACCCCAAGAAAATTCTCTCTCATGTTATGATACCCATTTTTAAGTCAAATCACTTAATTATAAGGACAATACGATTTCATTGAAAAGTTTATCGACTTTTGGACAAAGAAAATTTTTTTAAATTAGATAAATGCGTCTTCTATGCTAAGCAAAATGTGCATTCGTATTGTAAGGGCATGAAATCTTTGGTCTCATGACAATATTTTTTTAAGTGCATATATACGTCGTGCCCATCAAATGTACAATCGCAGACGTTAAGTAATTTCAAATAAAAATAAATGATACCATATAGCAAAATGCAGAACAAAAAACAGGTACATTTTTACACTTCCCTTTTTTGAGTTCACATAAAACCACGCTCCACTTCTGAATAAATAAACACAAAACACAGTAACTCCGTTTTCTCCGTCCATTCCAAGCAACAATCAACACACAACTGACGCGCAAAATGAAAAACGTGGGTACCTGCTCAGTGTTTTTATAAAATCCTTTTTGCTGCAAAAAAGTTAAAAAATTAAATGGTCACGAAAAAATTACATGGTTTGTATGACGATGTAATGGTTCTAGACATATATACGTAGCCGATAAAAATGTTTTTCGTTGCCAAAAAAGTAAAAAAACTTAATCGGTCCGATATATGATTTTCGCGAATATTTAATGGTCTCAAATTCTATTATTTAAATAATAGAACATATGTTTACAAAGACAAAATACATGGTTTTCGCGACAATTACATGCTCTAGATATGAATTAAATGGATGCGGCAACCATGTCCAAAAATGTTTTTTCTGTGCGTGAAAAACATTTTTAGTGACCTATCTGGCTTTGAATATAGGACCAATAAAACTAAAATTAAGATACAGATCTCATTTATTGATATTTATTCTCTTTTAGCGGTATATTATAGCTTTATCTTATAGCTTTATCACGTACAAACAATTGTCAATTTAAATATCCAAATTACACAAAAAAAAAATAACTGCAAATAAATATTAACGACTTTATTTGTATGTAAAATCTGCTGATGCTCAACAAATTTGTCTATTGAATATGAGGCATTTGTAGTTGAAATGTGTTTGTAGATGCTTGACAGAGGAAATAATAGAAATATTCTGAATTTTCAACAAATTCTTTTGTTGCGAAAATAGTTGACTGATATCGATATGAAAACAAAAATACAAGACTGGTTACGCGCACATCGCTGAGAACATGTACGAAAGCTAAAAGAAGTACACCCAGAGAAATGGTTGGTTGTAATTCGATAATTGCAATGAGGAAATGATTTCAGACCTCTTCAATATGGCAACCCTTACTAGCCGCCATGCAGTGCTGTACATGGAACCTATCCACATTAGATGTGTCCCGATAATCACGTACACAATCAATTAAAAAGTTCAAGAAAAGGTAAACATTTCCTTGTTTCTATCACATGTATAGTTGAGTTTCAAATATCATTGGATCGACCCTATTCCTATGGCTTTTGTCTACTTGTGTTTTGTATCTAATCGTACTGAGATGGTTTCCCCGATTGTGGAGATGGATGTTGTAATGAAGCGATTTCACACTACAACCATAAATCTTGTTAGACAATCGGCGCATATACGGCTTTCGAGACAGTACAGTTAATCGATGAAGTTTGTAACAGAATTTCTTGTTCCTTTTTCCACTTGGATCTGATGCCAACACCTATTTGAAATGCCATGTAGGGCATATGGAAGGCGTTTTCCTGTTTTTATTCTTCATCTCAACAAGGTTTCGCCTTTATTTTTTACACATTGTTGGTTCCGAGCCTTTTGGATGTTGCAGATAATGAGGGATATATTTAATGAACCCTAATTGTTTACGACTTCTGTTTATATGATAACCTCAGTGTTGGAATGAACCGAACCTTTTTCAAAGAGTTTTTGTGTTGTGTAAGAATTACAAATTTACCAAAATTAATTAAGAAAAACTTTGAAAAGTAATAAATTCTTAAATGTGTTCGATATGTTTGATCGCAAGCAAGCCCACCGCTTTCTTTGTTAATGATACTTAATCATTAGAGAATTGAAATGCGAGTATTGTTTGTTTTCTCGTTTAAAACAATACGACGGTGCACATACATATGTATTTGCGTATAGTTTTCAAATTGTTAAATACAGTCAAACAAAAGTTTACTTGCATCCAAATATTATGACCTTTCCTTAATGATTTTGGTATTGATTCCGAGCCAAAGATGCGGCTTCATTAAAATAAAAACATTTTTAGTGACCTATCTGGCTTTGAATATAGGACCAATAAAACTAAAATTAAGATACAGATCTCATTTATTGATATTTATTCTCTTTCGGCGGTATATTATAGCTTTATCTTATAGCTTTATCACGTACAAACAATTGCCAATTTAAAAATCCAAATTACACAAAAAAAAATAACTGCAAATAAATATTAACGACTTTATTTGTATGTAAAATCTGCTGATGCTCAACAAATTTGTCTATTGAATATGAGGCATTTGTAGTTGAAATGTGTTTGTAGATGCTTGACAGAGGAAATAATAGAAATATTCTGAATTTTCAACAAATTGTTTTGTTGCGAAAATAGTTGACTGCTACCGATATGAAAACAAAAATACAAGACTGGTTACGCGCACATCGCTGAGAACATGTACGAAAGCTAAAAGAAGTACACCCAGAGAAATGGTTGGTTGTAATTCGATAATTATAATGTCAGTAACTTATTTTTCGTTACAAGAACAATGTTTTGATTATTTTCCCCATTATACATTCAACATACAAGACTGGTTACGCGCACATCGCTGAGAACATGTACGAAAGCTAAAAGAAGTACACCCAGAGAAATGGTTGGTTGTAATTCGATAATTATAATGTCAGTAACTTATTTTTCGTTACAAGAACAATGTTTTGATTATTTTCCCCATTATACATTCAACACGACCATAAAAAAGTTCACAGGATCAAAACGAAATTCCCATAACCATTCAATTGGTTACAATAACCAATGCCGATAAATTTGGTTTTATGCTGCATAAAATTGTTGAGCTAACCACCAGCATAGTGAGACCTACATCATGGGAATCAGCAATTTGGTACAACCAAAAGTTGAGTATACTAATAGAATATTAGTTCAATTATAGGACGGGCGTAAGGTAGTTGTTGCAACAAATAAATATTTATATCAACATCGACATGGTAAATGGTATGACGCTACAAAATTTGCAAAACGGGGAACAACATTTACTTGATAATAGTCCGCAATACATTGAATAAAGTTTATCCCATAGAAAAGAAGTTGCCTTCAGGTAAGTATCGCACCGATTTATAAAAAAGAAATATTACAAAAGTTTCCATAAAAATTGCAGGCTTCATACACCAACAAACACAAATACTTTTTACGGCAAGCGAACTTTTTTTATTGTATTAAGAATACATGAAGAATCTAAGTCGATCTGTATTTATATCTAGAGGCTTAAGGAAGAAATTTCTGGCAAGTATATATTGAATTAGGTTCTGTAGTTTGACCACATAATTGCAACCTAATAACCATCTGTCATTGGTATTCAAACATTACCTATAAAAAATTGTAAATTGTAATGTAAATTGATCTCACGTATATGTAAATCAAAAGCCTTTGTTGTTAGCACCTTTTGTATTTATTTTCGTAGTTTAGTATGATTGTAAATCTTGTAATAAATTAATAAAATCTCAATATAATCTGCCCTTTCATTTGATATTGGAATTTGGTTAGGATAATAGTAAAGAAAATCGAGGGCGGTTGCACCAACAAACAAAACAATTAATATGAAATTTCGACAACCAATGCAAAGTTGATCCAACATACTACCATGTAGTTAAAATTGCCAAATGTTAGTTGTGCTGACAGATATCATTGATAGTTGATGGAACCACCTGCTTTCGGTTGGCAAATAATTCGGTTGAGGCAACGAATTTGTTTTCTGGGTGTATGCGAAGAATACCGTTAGAACAAAATGAGTATGAGCACATGCACGTGTATGATAACAAGCAAAGAGCTCATTCATCAGAGAATACAGACAAGCATTTATAAATTTCTGTGAAAAATTTATATTTTTCAATTTGGTAGTTTCTTAAAAGAGTTTGTTGTATGAGATAATTAATAAACCCATATTAATATCGGGATTAGAGTTATTACAATTCTAATTAACTAGAATATATATCACTGGGCAAAAAGTTGTCAAAATGCTTGCTAGACCCTGGAGTAGTCAAATTTAAAATCGTCATACATTTACAAAACTGAGTATAGGATTTTCGACACAAAAGTGTTACATGTTCCCCGTCCAAAAATAGCATTTTGGACATATTCCTTCTCTGTGTGTACTTAACAAAATATCTCCAAAATTGTTCCGGCAATTTTGCAATTTTGATGCAATAATTCTGTCAATTTCAATTTAATTTTTTCGTCAATACACCAATAAATTTGTTACAGTCATTGATAGACTCGAACAAACCACATACAAATTTTTTCGTTCAAATTCAAAAATATTTGTTGAGGATTAAACGTAACGTTCAACAACAAATATTTTCTAATGTTGGATGCTCAACAAATTACTTACAAATTATGTTATTGAGAACATTGATTATTCGTTGCCTTCTGATGGTAACGATTGCTAACAACTTTTTTGTAATAATGGTTATTAAAAGTACAAATTAGTTTTTTGCAGGAAAATTAACAAATTTTGTTATTGGTTCTCAATTTTATTTTTATCTGTGTATAAGGGCTACTTCAAAGTAAAAATAAATAAAGATGTTAAATCCTCAAAATAAGACTTAGCCTATATTTGAAGCGTTTTTATCTTAAATATAAAGAATAAAGATTTCAGTTAATTTAAGGACGATTTCTTGAAATCAAAAATGTGTTTCTTTACTTTAAATAAAATTTGCCTTAGTTCGAAGACATACGGCTTTAACGGAGGAACGCAAAATTTCGAAATTTGTAATAAAAATTAAATTGTGCGTCCTAAATTTAGGTTGCGTAATCTTTAATATTACGTAAATATTTTTTCAGTGTACATTCGAGTCTGAGTCTCTCCAGTCAAAAATTGTAGAAATAGTAAGTTTAAATGACTATTTCTTAGTTTCTTTCTTCTTTTATTGTGGATTTTTTACACTTTTAAACCCTGTGTTTGAAAAATATTGTTTGTTTCATTTTGGTGTTTCAGTAGATAGTGGATATAGGAAGTAGAGTTGTGCATGTGAGTAATATTCTACTCATACTCACGCTAGATATTTTTTTGTAGAACCTAATGGTACCATAATTTATTCTATTTTATTAATTCGTTAACTACAACTGCCTAAAAATTTGAGAATAACAATTCGAAAATTACCGAGAAGTATTTATTTTTGTCATTACAAGTTAGTCATTATAACTCGACGCAATGTAATGCAACGTGTAATGACAGCTTTACTCCTGGTAATGTCAATTGTAATGAGATGTGGTTACCTAGTTTCTACTGGGTATACTGCGTAATTGCCAAACAACAAATTCAATTCCAACACTGATTATGAAGTTGCTACACGGACGAAATAGACTGTTTTTCATAAGTTTGGATGTAAAAAATATATGTTTAGAACTCAAAATTTTTAAAACAATATTTGTAAGTGCAAGCATATAATGTTCATAAACTAGCATAACATGTTTGGGACATATATGTTAATATGTTAGAACATATTATGTTTGGGACATAAAATGTTTGTAAATATAATATGCTTAGATGGGAGCCACCGTGGTGCAATGGTTAGCATGCCCGCCTTGCATACACAAGGTCGTGGGTTCGATTCCTGCTACGACCGAACACCAAAACGTTTTTCAGCGGTGGATTATCCCACCTCAGTAATGCTGGTGACATTTCTAAGGGTTTCAAAGCTTCTCTAAGTGGTTTCACTGGAATGTGGAATGCCGTTGTCATTGAGCTTAACATGGAATCGGGCAGCACTCAGTGATAAGAGAGATGTTCACCACTGTGGTAAAAATATATCCACACAAAGAAAATGTCATTAAATTTTTTTCTACCAATGTATGCCCTAAGGTGAAACATAATATGTTTGAACAATACAAACAATATTTTGTTTGGACCAATCTTGAAAATATATGTGCTTGAAGCAAAATGTGTTTGGGGTATATGTTACAGAAGCGATTTTTTTGAGGGTGTAGGTAACGAAAATAACAATAAATAACTACAAACAATAAAAATATATTGTTATTGTCATCCAAGGGGAAACTATCCTCAAATAAAATATTGTACAGCGATTCGAAATATTCAAATATTTATGTATCGAGAAAAAATTGATGGATAAATTTTTATTTGTCGTAAGTATGTAATTTTATTATAATCACCTCCTAAAGCAAAATGTAATTTGTGGACGGTGAACATGTTAAATGTTTGTCGTAACCATGTTATTTTCTTGGACATTATATATTTATGCTTGCCGAGAAAATATTTTTGCTGCGAAAATGTTCCATGTTCCATTTGGTCTAGGAGGTAACTATCAGTGTTCGAAATAGCTCCGAAACTCCTACTCAGCACTTTTTTTAAAAATAGGCACCGAAAAATAGGCTCTTTTGGAGCTAATTTAAACGAAAAACTCTTGCTCACACAGCTCTTTCATATGCAGCGTTGCCAGAATTGTTTCACCAAAAACCGCTAAATTTGCCCAAAAAATAGCTAAAAAAAGCTAAAAAATGTTTTAAAAAAGCTAGAAAAAAGCTAAATTTTGTTGTATCAAAAGACACATTTTTGATTGAAATTTAACAAACTTAAAGGCTTTATTTCACTTAAGCATATTATTTTAATTGTATTCATTTTAATTCAACTTCTGTGAGACTCTAAGCCATATTAGCTCTGTTTGCGTACTCGATACATTTTGATTACTATCACTGGAAGTCCTTCGTTTACATTTTCCAGTACTGGAAGTCCTTCGTTTACATTTTCCAGTAAAAACGTGTAATTATCAGCTGGTTAATCATCGGCAAATCCAATGTGAGATATATTGCACAATGTCACCAAGAAGTGCTTTAGAAAATATAAATATATTTCGTTTTAATTGGTTTAAAACCGCTGAATTAATGATAAATTCGTGAACGTGTACACTTCTTCTAATTTTACCCAAGAGAATAAAACCCATTCTTACTGTCTTGCAAGTTTATACTGAATAACTTTTATTGGAAAATTACCCAAACAAACCTATTGTTGTCCAATTATCGTAAATGTAAATCCATTCCATTAATAAGTAACAGATTTGTTTTTATCGAGCGTTTAAAAATGTTTTGATCCTATCAATACGATTCTATTTATTGTATTTTTTTGATGTTAAAAAAATAATACCACATTCCAAACTTTATTTCCTTAGTTATCTCTTACACTGAAAATTAACTAATTATTTTGGTATTGATTCCGAGTCAAATTTTAATTTATTCGTTTTTTCAGCTTTTTCTTCATGAATGAAATGAAATAAAGTGTTTAAAAACAAGCCGGCTTTATCGGCTTTTGGACAAGGAAAACAGAGAGAGATTCACAAATGCTATTATAACCAAAATTCGCGTTCGTATTTTAAGGACATGAAATCTTTGGCCTCACGACAATATTTTTTCAGTGTACAAAGCAATTCATATCTACTATTTTAATTTAGTAATATCATAATAACTTTAGAATATTATAATAGCATAAAAAGGATAAACGAGTCAAATGCTAATATTCCTAATAATTTAGTGACATTTTATTTAAGGAATATGTATCTGTATCTACCATTAGATTTTAATTAGATTAGAGTTTACGATAACTTTTATGAATATGAGGAAAAAATGTTACAACAAGGTGTATTTGATGCAAAAATGCCCGCATAATGGCTGGAATCAGTATTAATGTTTCAATTGAGCTTTGAAATATGTGGAAACCTTTTTCTGACAGCAAGGCTTAGAAAAAAACGCCGTTTTATTCATATTTCAATAGAAATATGTCGAAAATAAAAAAAGCCAAAAATAGCTAATAGGGTCATGAAAAAAAGCCAGAAAAAAAGCTAAATGCATTTTTTCCCCGCTAAACGACTTTAAAAAGCCAAATCTAGCGGGAAAATAGCTAAATTGGCAACGCTGTTCATATGTGACACAAAAAATATGTAGTAGAATGTGTGAAACAAATTGAAATTGATGATACCTCAGCGGCGGAAATCGCTCTTCATAAGGCCTTTTAAAAGGCATTGATTTGCAGACACAAGGCATTGACTTCCCATTACATATTCATTGTATTTTTACACAGGGTGTCATAGCCGACCAAGGGCTCCGACTTCAACTTACAGCATAAGGGCTAATATAAGGTCATTATTTTAAGGCCTTTTAGGAAGTGCCTCAAATAAGTTCTTTATAATGTGTGATAAAATAAGGCCTTTTATAATGTATACATCAAAAGGCTTTATGAAGCATATATAAATAGAGGCCTCTTAATAGGAGTTTAAAATAATGCCAATTTAATGCCTTTTTATGAAGGCTGTTTAAAAGGCCTTGTTTACATACCTTATAAAGGACTCCAAATTTCATATATAAACAAGAAATCCAAAATTTGTACAGAATTCTTTTTATTTTATTTTGTACTATATAAAATTGTACTATAAAAAATAAATCACCTTCTTCATAGGAACTGATTTCGTATTGGACGTCTGATTTCCACATATTGAACAGATCATTGGCTTTCATGGTAGAAGTTGCCGCTAAATAAATAAGAAAAATTATTATAAAATTATTATTATAATGTAATTCAATATAGTACAATATTCGTCAAAAAATATATACTTACCGCATATTTGACCTTCAGCTACTTAAAATAAAAAACAAACACCTCGACTTGCTCAAACGAAATCACAAACCCGAATGAAGAAACACGTGTTGCTTTAAATTGTGCAAAATTATTTTTATTCTGAACTTTCGGTTACTTATAAACTTACGGCATAAGGGCTTATCAAAGGTCTCTTAGATTAAAGAAGTGCGCATATGAGAACATGTCTTTTTTTTTAAAGCCGTTATAATGTTTGTGACTCGTTGTCGAAAAACTTATAAATTGGCTTACGGCATAAGGGCTTTTCAAAGGTCTCGTAAATTATAAGAGCTTGCTATGAGAATATGAGTTGCTTTTTAAAAATCGTTTTATTTTGCCTCGTTGCAAGAACACATTGTAATTCACAATACCAAACAAGGCCTATTACCCTGCCAGCATTTCAAAGTTCCATTTCATCTTCATCGCTACCACAGACTCGTAAATGTCACTACAACCATCCTACTGTGATGGGGGGCAGCATATCATAAAGTACAAAATGTACTTCATACATGTATTTTGCCATCACTACTTTAAAAAAAGCCATTTTATTTTTTGTGAAACGCCAAGCGCAACCAGCTTGTTATATTCTATTTAAATAAAAACGAAAATAAAGTTCTGAAAGCATAGATTTTACGCTTAAAATTGTGAAAGGTATATTGGTGAACAATTTTTGATTTTCCAAATGGAATAAAGTGATTGTTTTTCAAATATTTTACAGACACGCACCTCCATCGAATAAAAACACTGGCTGATAGACGCTACAACATGTAACTCGCTACTTGTAACTCTACCTCATCATTAATGCAAAAAATTATGTTAAATGTGATGTGATAGTGGTATAAATGTTATATTTTTAAGAATTTGTAAATAATTAATCAAATTATTAAATATCTAAACAAACGTGTTTTACTCGACCACAATGATTCTTTTACCACTATCTTAAAATGTGCTTTTTCTGATTGTTTGGAGGGTCTCTTATTGGCGTCGTTCTAAATTGATCTATAAAGGCACCTAATAATTGCACTCATGCGAAACCTTTTTGTAGTAACTTGGCGTGGTACAACTTCTCAATAGTGACGGCGCTTTTCCGACGAGTTTTTGATATCGTATATGATTGTTTTCAACGTACTGGGGATTCTCAGAAGCGCCCCCAAATTCAAAAAATGTTGGCAGGGTAGGAGTTCTTTAAAATGTGTCTTTAAACACATGTCCCAGATAAGCCATTTCAAAAGGCCACGACAAGTATGTTATGAGAAAAGGAATAGCGATCTTAGTAAATAAAGACCTTTTTTAAGGCCTGTTTTTTGCAATGAATGATGAATGAGTATCAACTTTTTTTATAAAGAAGGAACAGGTCTTACAAAAGGGATTATTTTATAAGACCTAATCGTATGAGTATTGCCTCTAAAATAAGGGCTCCGTGAATGCTTTAAATCGAAAGTGCTCTCGATTTACGCCGCTGGGACCATGTGTGTATTTTTTTAAGTGGAAATACAAATGAAATGAATAAAGACGGGCAAACACGTTGTGAGTTCTGATTTGATTTTTTAATTGTGTTCGTATATAATTTGTATATAGCCCTCTAAATATTAAACCACGATAGTAAGCCAATTTTAATGATTTCATTGATCGATTACATTTTTTGCAAACAGCCTCACCAGTCTCTTCATTGGTTTGAAAATATGTTCACGGCGAATTATCAAAATGGATGTACAACAAATTGCTGATTTTCAAAAATTTCTTTGCAGACAAAATTTGTGTAAAATTCCGTTATTTTAAAGCTTTTGTAAATTTTAAATAAATTAAGTGTCAATACCACATATTTCATTCAATATCATCGAGAGTCAGTTTTTAAGGAGATGCCACAAATTAGTCTTGGTTGGTTCTACACTGGACTGATTACCGCCTTCTAGGACGCTTTACTTTTATGTTCATATACGCAAAAATTTACTGACAGTTTATTGAATGAATTTGTATGGTAACAGTAGATTTAACTTTTACGTTAACTTTCATGAACATAAGGGTTATTCTGAATTTTGTTAAACTTTTTCACTTTCATATTTTTTTATCCAAACATTAACATATTTTTATTTCCAATTGTTTCCCTAGAGAAATGTTTAAAATTTGCAATATGGGATTTCAGTTATGTATTGTCTTGATGAAAACTTATTTTTTTTTGTGTTGTAAGCCAGGACATTTTTCTCGAATTTGTACATTTAATTGATCCAAAAGGTTGCAATAGTACTCTGAATTTATTGTTTTACCCTTTTGCAGATAGTCAATCAATAAGATACCTTTGAAGTCCCAAAAAAACCGTTGCCATAACCTTACCAGCCGAGTTAATTGTTTTTGCCTTCTTTTGGGCACTTCCTCCAGTTTCAGTCCATTGTTTGGATTGCCCTTTTGTCTCTGGAGTATAGTGGTGGATCAACAGTTATGAAACGACGATTAAAATCCATTTTATTTCGCATAAAACGATCCAAACAAGCTTGAGAAATGTTCATTCTTATGCGTTTTTGATGGACTGTTAACAAATGCGGCACCCATCTTGCAGAAAGCTTTTTCATCTGTAGTTCTTCATGCAAGATTAAATGGACTGGATCATTTGAGATGCCCATGATATTAGCAATTTCACGCACTTTTATTCGTCGATCATTTAATCCATATCATGCAATTTGGCTACAATTTCTGTTGTTATTGCTGTTTTTGGACGTCCACTACGTGGTTCATTTTCAATGCATGTACAATCACGTTTAATTCAGCAACCCAATTTTTTACTGTTCCTTCATATGCACTTTCACCTAACACATTCACCATATCATTATGAATTTCTTGTCCCGATAAACCTTTTTATGTAAATATTTAATGACAGCACGCATTTCTAATTTTTCCATTGTAAAAAAATTGCGGATGCGTCTGTTTTGTACATCTGTTTCTATATGAAGGAGTTGCCAGATCGAAACAACATTTAACATGTTTTCATAACAGAGATGGAAGTTTTCAAAACACTTAACTTTTTTCTGTTTATACCACGCTGTTTGTGCTAGGCTAAGAAGTTTCCGAACTGCCCTCGTATTAGTCCGTCGGGTGTGTAACGACAGGTCTAACTAGTGTAACGACAGGTCTAACTAGAAGACCTCGTGCTGTTTGGATCTCGGCTACTCTGACCTTTCGTCTACGCCAGGAAAAACCTTTGTAATACGACCTAATCTACACTTGTTTGGAGATAAACTGTCGTCACGGACAACAACCATATCGTTTACCTCCAAATTTAGCTTTTCTGTCTTCCATTTACTCCTCTTAAACATTTCTTTTAAGTATTCCTCTTTCCAGCGTATGCATAAATTCTGGTTAAGCGATTTCACCCTATGCCAACGATTGATTATGGAAATTGGAGCTTTATTAATTCGAGGTACCGGTGGGGCTAAAAGGGGACCTCTAACCAGGAAATGTCCAGGAGTTAAAGTATCAATACACGACACATCCTCAGACAATGGGCAAAGGGGCCTAGAGTTTAAACAGGCTTCAATGCGAGCCAAAAGGGTTGAAAACTCTTCGAATATGTACTTTAGATTTGAGGCTATCCTTCTAAAATGATGTTTAAATGATTTTACGCCATGGGAGGCTTGTGGTCCCATGTGTAGTGCCCCTGCGGGATTAAAATGCCAATGTATTACATTATTCACATATGATTGCATAACCTCTGACCTTATATTTCGAATAAAATTCCGAAAATCAGACTTTAATACGCGTGAAGCTCCGACGAAATTTGTTCCATTATCAGAGTAGATGTCCTTCGGGCTTCCACGTCGGGAAACGAATCTTGCGAAAGCCGCCAGAAAGATGGGCGTAGACAAATCACTAACAGCTCCCAAATTGTGGCGAAGAACAAAAATCGAAACATAGCCTTTAGTGATCAAACAATCCCTGCCCGTATAATTCTTGATGTCATAAGGCCCAGCAAAATCGACATCAACTCGAGTTAATGGCCGTTCAAGTATAGCTCTATCCACTGGCAATGCAGACATAATCTTGCAACAATAATGTTTTGCAACGACCTATAACCGATTTTATTAACGTTCTCGACCTCGGAATCCAGAACTCCGCGCTGAGAACCCTCAGCTTCAACTGAATGCGTCCATGCAAAGTAACTTGATGTATAAAGCATACTACGACATGGTAAAATAATGGGATGTCTTTCACTGAAAGACAAGAAGACGGCGTTGGCAAGCCTACCCCAACACGAATTAAACCTTCTTCGTCGACAAATGGGTGCAAATTTAGTAAGCTGCTACTAGAATTGATAGGCTGACCATTTGTAAGATTCAAATACTCTTCAGGAAAATATACCTTTTGCGTGATAATAATAAGTTTCCGTTTAACAACCTGCAATTCATTTAACGAAATCTTTGCATGAGCGGCCGAATCGGTCTTTCTCCTAAGTAATGAAATAAATCTATAGACGTATGCCATGACCCTTAATGCCTTTGAATAAGAGGAAAACCGGACTAACACATCTTCAAAGTCCTTGAAGTATGTAAAGAATATCTTAACGCTTCTTCGTTCCCCCTCGGTATGAAATTCTCGTTGAGACTCAATTTCCCAGTCGTTGCCTCCAGCGGACAACCAAGATGGACCATGCCACCATAAATAATTATCTATCATATCCTTCGGTTGTACGCCTCTGCTAATGATATCCGCTGAATTATGTTCCGATCTGACGTGTTTCCAACAATCTATTCCAACTAAATCAACAATTTTTGACACTCTGTTCGAAATAAATGTCGTCCACGAACAAGGGGGCTTTTGAAGCAAAGCGAGAACTATCATCGAATCACTCCAACAATAGAACATGGTATGATTACTGTCCAAACTCAATTCGGTCCGTAATGTACCAATCAACTCCGCCAATAACCGTGCCCCACACAGTTTTAGTCTTGGCAAAGAGACAGTTTTAAGAGGTGCTACCCTCGATTTCGCAAACAGCAGGTGAGTTCGAACGATACCATTATTAGATCTTATCCTTACATATACACAAGCTCCATATGCTCTCTCAGAGGCATCCGAAAATCCATTTATTTCCACATGAGTGTTTGGGTCAAACCCTATCCAGCGTTCTATTTTAACCCTTTCCACCCCGAATTTTTATAGGTATCGCTAATTTTTTTTTTTACTTTTAATCATGTTGAAGTCATTTACGAAGCGTCTAGCTAAAATTTCGGGTCGCCACGCCCATTCGTTTAGGCGGTAGAGAATGTTGCCTGTGGGCAATTGTGACTACAAACTATTTTGTTTTGTAATGATAGACGTATTACGTTTTATTGGATTTTTATTGGATTTTTGTTAAGTTTTTTGTTATTTTACAGTAAATATATACTTAGATGCGCGCGTGAGTGGAATTTCAATCACGCTCAAACACATTCACGAAGAAATATTTGTACTCAAGCATGCCCTGTGGGTAGGAATTCACGGTCACGAAATGGAAAGTCATACTCGCACACGCTCACACATGAACAATGTTTATGTCTCACGCTTTCGCACGATTCACGACAATTTTCGTAATTCACGACAAATCTCGTAAGTCACGAATTTTTTCGGAACACGACAATTTTCGTGGCTCAATAAAATTCTGGTAATTAACGAAATTTCTCGTGACTCACGCTATTGAAATCTTAAGCGTGATTAAAATCGGTGAGCTTGAATTTAATCGTGAACGTGAATTTGTTCGTGATTGTGACTTTTTGTGTCTGTTTTACCGTGAGTGCGAATTTTATCGTGAATATGAATTTTATTGTTAACGTGAATTTTATCTTGAGCGTGAGTTGGATCGTGAGCGTGGGTTGGATCGTGAAAGTAAATTTTTATCGAGAGTGTGATTTCGGAGAAAGTTTACTCACTCACAATCACAAACACAATTTGATTTTTACTCACGCTCACGCGCCACACATTTTTCTTTAATCCCGTTCACGCACATTCACGAGGTTTCGTTTAAATTTCATTCACGAAATTTTGTTTAAATTTCATTCACGGCTTCGCGTGAATCACGCGTGACTCACGACAATGTTTTGTTTTTAACCCATGTCAATTTAACTGGCGGTGTAAAAAACCAAAGTATTATAAAGCGTCAATATTCGTGCTAATCCACTACACCGAAAAAAAAGTTTACTATTTTTTATGAAAAATGAACTAACCCATAGTAAGAATGACCATGATTTGGCGCCAAAGATTTTTTTCATCTAGATAAGTTCATGATTTTCTTATAAATTAGTTCATGTATTACATCGTATTTTAGTTCATTATTACTATGCTGTGGGAAGAATATAGTTAAACTCATTCAAAATATTCCTGCTATCCGGAAAAATTAACAATTTTTTGGGAAACCTGTATTAAGAAATTGGTTTGAAATAAACTGTTTGTCGGTATAATTTTCAAAAAAGTAGAGAAATTGAGGTATCAAAAGTACAAAAAGCCTGTATACAACTAAGAAATTTTTCGTACAAAACAAGTCAATTTTCTATAACCACCAGTATTTGATTTCAAAGAATTATTATTATATTACACAAAACTATGGCTTATGATATACAATAAAGGAAATATTTTTATTAGTACGTTGGACGCATTTACTTGTCGGTAGTTAGTAATTGCTTCTTCAAAAGAGTAATATTCTATGTTATTAGGACTAAACTAATTAATTTAAATTTCCATGTTTTCTATCCGTATGAAAGATATATGTGGCATAAGTTGCTATATTCAATTGAATTGTCCAATTTCATCGATTTTGGCTAACTTTTGTTGGGCGGATTTGGCTTATAAGCATCTGAAATTGCAAAGTTATACAAAATATAAGAAATATATTATTAATTAATTAATTCTATCGTTCATATTGATCTCTAACTTACGGTTTTCAAGAGTATTTCCTAGAGTCAATAAGGATATCAGCTTAATTAGTATTAAACAGTAAGAATATTCAAAAAATTACCATTACGAGACCTGTCTACCTGCAAGTGAAAAAAATAATTTTTAATAAATTGAAATTTTGGTTTTATTAAAAACGGACAAAATACCGTTTACAGAAAAACTTAACACATTGAAAAATCCATCCTGTAGGTACATTATTGGAATCATATCCATGGACAAATGGGACGTTATTGAAATTATTCTCAGAATATAATTGAAATAAAAATATAAAATTAGACATAATTTCCACTTGTCAGTATAGCATTTAGTATTTAAGGTGGATATTAAGTTCGAGTTTAGCGGCTAAAATTGCAATTTCCATGATAAGTTTTCTTTAATAATCCATTATAAAAAATAATCTTTATAAAAAACTTGATTTGGGCTTTTCTCCATCAAGTTATATTTAAATTTGTATCGAAGACGTATAATTTTATACTTTGCTTAGTGATTTATTTTTAATTTTAGCGGCTAAACTCGAACTTAGTACTCACCTGTAGGAATTGCTGTAACATAAAAAATATAGATTCAAAAAAATTGTTGCTTCTCAACCTGTGATCCAGATGTATAATAAATATAAATCATCCTATTACCACTCATGTTGTATATTTTTTATGTAAATCAATTTAAAATCCGCACTAATTTTAAACTAACATATTAACAGAAATATACACTTCCTTAATCTGTTATTTGTTTTTTATCAATAAAAAGCGTTTTTGATTCCTCTAACATCACATCATTCACTTCTCAGTTTCTAAAATGTTTCGAAATAAATGTATTTTCATTAATAAACACCAATACCGCACGTACAATTTTGCAAAATTAAATCCACGTGTGCACTTCATAAATGCATCAACATAACTGAATGCAACAATAAAACTGAAAGACACAAATAGTCATAAGGGATACATACCTGCCGTAAAGAAAAACAACTCCACACACACACACGTTCCCTTTCTGATCTTGCTATTGCAAAAAAAAACAACTCTCACCACAAAAGATACCAACAACACACAAGGAACATTCCATTGTCTCTAGAATCAAAACAACCAACAACAGCATAAATGACGCAATAACAAACACAAACAATCATACGAGATATACACAAAATGTCTCTAAAAACTCCCTCGCATAATGCACTCACATTTTCCAGTAGCACGTTTATTGATTAGTAGGAATTCTATCTATAAGTTAAGGTAAAATATATACCAAATCTATGAGGAATCTATAAAAATTATATACACCTGTCAAGGATTATATTAAATAATTTTTATTCTATTTTAACTAAAATTTTCAATGTGAGTAAATACACTCCAACATATAATAAAAAGGGAAATAATCTGTAGGTAGTCATCGTACGAATCGGTAATGTCGTTAAGTTAATTTTTATTACAAAAATTTTTTTCCATACAAAATTTTGTCTTAGTAAATTGTCCACATTTCGTAGTAAGATTTTTATATTGCCCATGTATTTTTATAATAGAATCAACGATGCATTAACTACTGTGTTGGAAATTTATTTAAGGAAAAATCCTTCCCATTTCGTAGTTAGTGAACTAAAAAACATTTACTGAATTTTTATAAGTTTTCCTTTAGCTAAGTTAATTTTCGTTGTGGTTACGAAAAATGAACTATATTACAGTAAATTTGTTGAACTATGTGGAAGTCAAAATGGTCCTTAAATTTACAAGACACTTTTTTTTCTGTGTAGTATGTTGCCAAGAAGTGGCTTCCTCCCTTTTTACGATTCCTTCCCAATTCCCCACTGCATAGAAGATATGTATTCCACATCATCGCCGCATTTCTCGTCACTGGGACATCCCAATTGAAGTTCAAAATTTTTGCAAAATCATTGTTTTTCAAACCTTTTTTCTCCAGGTCTTATGTTCAAAAATATGTAATTTTACTACCACAATGGCCCAAAGTTGCCCACAGGCAACTTTTCAATTTTAAAAATTTCCCATCTGTTGTTTTTTTGCAATTCTAAGATTTGACTTCGAGAAATATTTTATTTGACATGTACTACAATAGATTTAATAAAAACTTTCAACATTTTAGATGTAATTTTTGAAAAAAGTTACATGTATAAAAATCTCTTTTTAAATTCGCAAATATTTTTTTCTTGAGGTACGTGCGTTATAATGAAAAAATTTTTGCTAATTGACAACCAAATTAGCTGATTTTTCATTCAACTTGAAGAAAACACTTGTAGCTTTCGATACCGTTACAGTTTTATTAACAAAAACAACGCTGACAGTGAGTCTCAAAACACAAAAAGTTGCCCACAGGCAACTTTAGGGTCAAAAGGGTTAATATCGTTTAAAGCTTCATAATCATTTATGAACTGCAACCAGCGTAGTTTACTATGATCAGTCAAGTACCAGTTTTATCAGCCCATATTTGCTTCATCAATATTTTTGCCACGATAATGATGGGCCCCAACCATCCGGCTGGATCAAACAATGAAGCTATTATGGACAAAACTTCCCTTTTCGTGAAATCGTCCTTCAGGTGAATGTTTTTGTCTTGCTGCATCGTCAATTTCTAAAAAGTGCTCGCTAAGAAGATGTTCTGGTGGTAAATCCTTTAGAATTCTGTCGCCATTGGCAGTCCACTTTCTCATAGTGAATCCAGCGGAAGATAATGCAGCGATTAATTGATTCGTAGCCTCTATTGCTACTTCTAATTCATGTGCCCCTGCAAGTGCATCGTCTACATACATCATATGTCGCAAAATTTTTGAAGCGAATGGTAATACACATTCTACATCAGAAGCTAGCTGCAACAAACTTCTAATTGCCAAAAACGGTGCACAATTAACACTAAAAGTAACAGCCTTTAACTCAAAATCTTGAATATCCATATTGGGATCCCTTCGGAAAGCAATCCTCTGAAAACGGGTAAATTCGTCATGCAATAGGATCTGCCGATACATCTTTTCAATATCCCCATTAAAAACGTATCGATAGAATCGCCAGCGAATAATCAACAACATTAAATCATTTTGTAAAACGGGACCAGGATACAAAGTGTCATTTAAACTAAGTCCACTTGAGGTCGGATAGGATGCATTAAAAACCACCCTTACCTTCGTTGACGTTCTTTCTGGCTTTAGCACCGCATGGCGGGGTAAATAATACTCTGTGTTCTTTTCTGTAAGCTGGTCCACCCGAATCGTATGACCTAAGGATTCATATTCAGCGAGAACAGTATCATTATTCGCTTTCAATTCCGCATTCCGTACCAAAGAAGCTTCGTTTCGTAGAAATTGTCGAAAAGCCTTCGTTCTAGATAGACCCAATCCCTTTCCATCCAAATGCTGCGGTTTGAAAGGAAGACTAACCACAAATTGACCGTCGAGGGATCTGGTCGTTGTTCGCTTGAATAACTCCTCGCAATATTCCTTCTCTGCCGTCACCGCAGACACTTTTGGAAGCTCCTCCAATTTCCAAAATTTTTCCAATTGCAGATTTATACAAATCTCATTACAAAAAGATACAACAGTGGTAAAACTGCTACATTCACTATCCAAAGGTCCCGACAAAACCCAACCAAATATCGTGTTCTGAGCAACAAGTGAACCCAAAACGTTCCGTTAAACACCATCCAAAAGTATGTCAGGATAAAAATCTGCCCCAATCAAAATATCTATTTGATTGCTTTTAGAAAAATTAGGACCAGCCAATTGTAGATCTCCCAGAGAAAAGTGATTCGGCATCGAAATAGATGAACTAGGAAGTTTCCCAGTCAGCTTCGGAAGTACCAAGTCAAACACCTCTGAACTCCTGAATGGTCTCGATATGTGGAAGCCAATTCAAATGTACACTGTTTCTGGGGTAATCCCGCCAGCGCATTGTTCAAACCTGAAATTCTTGCGCTTATCGTCGTAGTTGGCAAGCCAAGGCGTCACTGAAGTTTCTCAGACATAAAAGATGCCTAAGAACCCGGGTCGAGTAATGCCCTTGCAATATACATAATTCCATTAAGCAGTCCCTAGTAATACCTGCCGTTGAGATCTAGCAAAATAATTCTGTACCTCCTGATCGACTGTAGAAATTTACAGAAATCAAAATAGGGTCGTTTGGTTCAGTCACCTTTACATCTGTACTTAAAGCCACACGAGGTTCGCGATGTAACAATGTATTATGTCTCGATTGACACTTGGCGCAGCCCAATTTACTGGAACATTGATATACTATGGTTGCTACTAAAACAGTTCAAACAGAGTTTATTCTTCTTGACAATACCAAATCGTTCCTCTGGAGACATCTTCAAGAATTTATTACAACATTTAAGATAATGTTCCTACGAACATATAAAACAAAAAACTTTATTGGTACCCGCTTGATACGTCTTAACTTTTCTTAGTGTGACCGTGGAATTATCTAGTCTTTCTGTCTGTTCATGAACACCACTATGGGTCAAGTCAAAAACTGTCTCCAACGACTGAAAACGAGCAGTCAACAAGTTATCGAGATCCGCCCGTCTCGAGACTTCGGTCTTTTCTCTCACAGTCTGCTCCCACAAAGACAATGTAGTGACCGGAAGTCGTGAGGAGCAGAAAGATAGGATCCCAACTATCACTATCAATCCCATATAAATTAAGCGAAGTCATGCAGTTGCTAATATCCTTTTGCAACTTCTTTATATCGTGAGCGGTTTCCGATCTAGCTGGGGTGAGATTGAAAAATATCTTCAATTGGGTATTTACAAGAATTCGCTTATTCTCATACCTATCCTTCAGATTGTTCTACGCCATTTCGAACCCCTCGCGAGTCAGTGGTGAATTCTTAACAATCTCCAACGCTTCATCCTGAGTATTCTAACGTAAATAAAACAATCTCTCAACGGCAGTTATGGATATGCAATCGATATAAACTGCCGTAAACATATCTCTAAATGACGGCCAAGAAAGATAGTAACCCTTGAAAATTTCCGTGGTGCAAGGAGGTAATCGCAAGCGATGGTCATTAGTTCTAATATCCTCCACTTGATGAGGAGTTTGATTCACAGAGTGGACCGTCGATGTTAGAACGGAGCTATACAAAAACGTCTGAGAAAGCTCCCCCATAAAGGGTGATACGGTCAAAATTTGGTCAGGGGAAAACGCGTGTAAATCGGTGAAATCGTTTATTTAAAAAATCAAATTAAATTTCTTTTTCAAGTTCAATTAGTATAAAATTCAGGAAAAATATTCAGTTAGGCTTTCGCTTTTCCAAATCCGAATTGCCGGGCCTCACGCTTGACACCTGCCATCAGATTTTGTACAGCCACCTTGTCCACCTTCTTCGCCGCAGAAAGCCAGTTTGCCTTGAACTGCTGCTCGTCCTTAGCAGTTTTTTTGGTCTTCTTTAGGTTCCGCTTGGCAATAGCCCAGTATTTCTCAATTGGGCGGAGCTCTAGCGTGTTGGGAGGGTTCTTGTCCTTGGGAACCACCTGCACGTTGTTGTTGGCGTACCACTCCATGGCCTTTTTACCGTAATTGCAAGATGCCAAATCCGGCCAAAACAGTACGGAACAACGGTGCTTCTTCAGGAAAGGCAGCAGACGTTTATTCAAACACTCTTTCGCGTAAATTTCTTGGTTGACAGTCCCGGAAGCTGTGAAAATGCTGCTTTTCAAGCCACAGGTACAGATGGCTTGCCAAACCAGATATTTCTTTGCGAACTTTGACAGTTTTATGTGCTTGAAATATCTGCTACCTTTCCCCTTCCTTTTGCCGTATAAAACTCCTGTCCCGGAAGCTGCTTGTAGTCGGCTTTGACGTAGGTTTCGTCGTCCATTACCACGCAGTCAAACTTCGTCAGCATCGTCGTGTACAGCCTCCGGGATCGTGCTTTGGCCGTCGTATTTTGTTTATCATCACGATTTGGAGTCACTACCTTCTTGTAAGTCGATAGTCCGGCTCGTTTTTTGGCTCGATGCACGGTTGTAGACGATACACCCAACTTATTTGCGGCATCTCGGAGAGAGAGGTTAGGGTTTCGCTTGAAACTACCGGCAACCCTCTTTGTCGTCTCAGCGGCTTCCGGTTTTCGACTTCCCCCCGATCCAGACTTCCTGGCTGTCGACAAACGTTCCCCAAACACTTCAATTACATTTGAAACGGTTGATTTGGCAACTTTTAGCGATTTTGCCAGCTTTGCGTGCGAGTAGCTCGGATTTTCGCGATGCGCGAGCAAAATTTTGATACGCTGCTCTTCTTGCTTGGACGGCATTTTGACAACTGAAGAGCGAATTCCAAAATCAAAATAGGAGCAACATTCTACACACACACACCTTCAAAATGAGGGGTGTTCAGGTTTTTTAAATGCAAAATTGAAAGAAATACGTCAAGTTTATATTGACCAAATTTTGACTGTATCACCCTGTAGTCGCCGCGCATGTGATATACGCCTCCCTGTTCCTCCGAGAAGTCAGAATCTATACTAAATTTCTCATTAGAAGTTTTCACCTTATTCCAAAGACTCTTAAACTCCTCCTTACGAAGCTCCACAGTGAACATCGTATGAGAGGTGTTTGAAATCGCGTTATACTCATTCTCAAAATCCAAGAACAAAGCGGCAAATTTCTGTAAAAGAACAGGACCCTCTATAGTGCAAATCTGTCCACCTCCAGAATACCAAGTATAAATTCCGCAGATCCAATTAACCTTCCAACTAAAGTTGCCTCAACCACAAAAAATTACCGCAACCATCAAGATCAGTTGAAAAAAATTAAAAAATAAATAAAAAACAAGTATATACGGCCGTAAGTTCGGCCAGGCCGAATCTTATGTACCCTCCACCATGGATTGCGTAGAAACTTCTACGAAAGACTGCCATCCACAATCGAATTACTTGGGTTGTGGTATCTTAAAACTTCTTAACATCGTTTTCTAAATTGTGAGTTAGTCCATACGTGGTATATATTAGACAAAAAGTTATCTATAGTTAAGTATACAAATAATTACGAATCGATATGGACTTTTTGCACGGTACGTAGAGAGCCAGAAATATGGGGGCTATATACAATTAAGAACTTGATATGGACCAATATTTGTGTGATTGGAAATCGATTTATCTGAGGGATATATATAACTATAGACCGATATGGACCTAGTTAGGTATGGCTGTTAACGACCACATACTAGCACAATGTACCAAATTTCAACTCACTCGGATGAAATTTGCTCCTCCAAGAGGCTCCAAAACCAAATCTCAGGAACGGTTTATATGGGGCTATATATGATTATGGACTGATATGAACCACTTTTGGCATAGTTGTTAAATATCATATACTACCACCATGTTCCAAATTTCAACCAGATCGGATGAATTTTGCTTCTCCAAAAGGCACCAGAGGTCAAATCTGGGGATCGGTTTATATGGGGGCTATATATAATTATGGACTGATATGAACCAATTCCTGCATGGTTGTTGGATACTATATACTAACATCACGTACCAAATTTCAACCGAATCGGATGAATTTTGATCTTCCAAGGGGCTCCGGAGATCAAATCTGGGGATCGGTTTATATGGGGCCTATATATAATTATTGACCGATTTCGACCAATTTTTGCATGAGTGTTTGAGGCCATATATTAACACCACGTACCAAATTTCAACTGAATCAGATGAATTTTGGTCTTCCAAGAGGCTCCGGAGGTCAAATCTGGTGATCGGTTTATATGGGGGCTATATATAATTATGGACCGATGTGGACCAATTTTTGTATGGTTGTTAGAGACCATATACTAACACCATGTACCAAATTTCAGCCGGATCGGATATAATTTGCTTCTCTTAGAGGCCTCGCAAGCCAAATCGAAGGATCGGTTTATATGGGGGCTATATATAATTATGGGCCGGTGTGGACCAATTTTTGCATGGTTGTTAGAGACCATATACTAACACCATGTACCAAATTTAAGACGGATCGGATGAAATTTGCTTCTCTTAGAGGCCTCGCAAGCCAAATCGGGTGATCGGTTTATATGGGGGCTATATATAATTATGAACCGATGTGGACCAATTTTTGCATGGTTGTTAGAGACCATATACTAACACCATGTACCAAATTTCAGCCGGATCGGACGAAATTTGCTTCTCTTAGAGGCCTCGCAAGCCAAATCGGAGGATCGGTTTATATGGGGGCTATATATAATTATGGACCGATGTGAACCAATTTTTGCATGGTTGTTAGAGACCATATACTAACACCATGTACCAAATTTCAGCCGGATCGGATGAAATTTGCTTCTCTTTGAGGCTCCGCAAGCCAAATCTGGGGATCGGTTTATATGGGGGCTATATATAATTATGGACCGATGTGGACCAATTTTTGCATGATTGTTAGAGACCATATACCAACATCATGTACCAAATTTCAGCCGGATCGGATGAAATTTTCTTCTCTGTGAGGCTCGGCAAGCCAAATCTGGGGATCGGTTTATATGGGGGCTATATATAATTATGGACCAATATGAACCAATTTTTGCACGGTTGTTGGAGACCATATACCAACACCATGTACCAAATTTCAGCCGGATCGGATGAAATTTGCTTCTCTTTTAGGCTCCGCAAGCCAAATCTGGGGATCGGTTTATATGGGGGCTATATATAATTATGGACCGATGTGGACGAATTTTTGCATGGTTGTTAGAGACCATATACCAACACCATATACCAAATTTCAGCCGGATCGGATGAAATACGCTTCTGTTAGAGGCTCCACAAGCCAAATCTGAGGGTCCCTTTATATGGGGGCTATACGTAAAAGTGGACCGATATGGCCCATTTTCAATACCATCCGACCTACATCGATAACAACTACTTGTGCCGAGTTTCAAGGCGATAGCTTGTTTTGTTCGGAAGTTAGCGTGATTTCAACAGACGGACGGACGGACGGGCCTAGATCGACTCAGAATTTCACCACGACCCAGAATATATATATACTTTATGGGGTCTTAGAACAATATTTCGATGTGTTACAAACGGAATGACAAAGTTAATATACCCCCATCCTATGATGGAGGGTATAATAATAATAATAATACCCTGATCAAAATCAATCAATCTCTTCGGCACGTCCACTTCACCTTTCAACTGGTCCAGTTAAAAAATTCAAATAATTCCTGCCGCAAGACTGAATTAAACATATACACACAAAAATTCTCCTTTCAGAATCAATCACGAAACTAATCGACCCAACTACTGCTTAATTGAAATGTCTCCAATCACGAAAATGATAACTTTAATTGGGCATAGAAAAAAATTCCTGAATAAAAATTGATTGATTTCATTAGCAAATTTCAATCAATTTTGTAATTGATTCAATTAAAAATGTAATCGATGTTGATTGCAAAACCCAATTAATTTTATAATTAAAAAAGGTAACTTTTTTCAATTACCTTCTGAATTGGCTTAGAATTAACAACTGATTGTTTGAAATATACCTTTACTTAAAAATCAAAACAAAAAAAAATTATTCATCACCTTTTTCTTTTTCTTTTTTTTCTTTCTCTTTCTCTGTTTCTTTTGTTTTTTTTTTTTGTTTTTTTTATTTTTTTAACTGACTTAGTCTTCCGAATCAGTTAATTGATTAACTGAAAAAATTTTCAACTTCAATTATCTTTTTAAGTGAAACATTTCGGTGATATTCTTCCCTGTGTAGAGGAGGCAATCAATCACACAGGGGAAAAGTGATTTTGTTGATTAAGAACTGAATATCATTTTTAAGGTTATTTGGGACGCTGAATCCAAATCTGCTCTCTGTTTTTTTTTTTCGATCAGCTCGACTTTTCGAGATATACCGTTATGTTCAAAATTAAGGCACTTCCGCTGCATATATTGGAATAACTTGAAAACTCTGTTTTTTTCTCTATCAGCTCGACTTTTCGAGATATACCGTTATGTTCAAAATTAAGGCACTTCCGCTGCATATATTGGAATAACTTGAAAACGGTTCAACATAATAAATTTAGAAAAAAAATTCCAAACAATGTTCTTTTTAAGTCGTTCTTACACAATTTGCTGAATTGGTATACATCGCGATTTTCGTAAAAATAAACATTTTCTAATGGGTAAGTTTTTTATGATTCTACGAATTAAAAAAATTAGGTAATAAAAATTAGTAGGTAGCAAACTCAAAACGCCTATACATTTAATTGTTCCTTTGTGACACCTAGTCAGTTCACAGTCAATTAAAGAAAAAAAAAAAGAAAAGTGCACTTGTTTTTATTGATGTGTGGTTTACCATAGGTAACGGATAATTTTTTAAGGAAATTCCCCTTAACATATGTGTTCATTCATAAGTGACCGTCAATAAAATTTTGGATATAATTTTTAAGTACTTTAGTAAAAAACTATGAATTATTCAACCAATATTTTTCATTCAACAAGTGTTTACGAAAGTGAAAAGTATAACGACAAAAATATGACTACGTCAAGAGACAGCTGTAAAATCAATCCCAACTATTTTTGTCACATGTGTGGCGAATACATTTTTATAAAAAATAGAAAAAGTGTGTCAGATTTTATTAAAAAAGTATATTTTGAATACTTCGGATTTGCCATGGAAATCCGTGACAAGTACTGGATTCCTAATACGGTATGTAGCAACTGTGTAGAGTATTTAAGGTTATGGGCAAAGAAGCAAAGGACCCACTTCAAGTATAAAACACCAATGATCTGGCGGGAACCTTCGAATCATTATGACGATTGTTATTTTTGCGCTGTCAACATAACAGGCATTAACAAAAGAAATCGGTCTAAATTGATTTATCCTAACGTGTTGTCTATTATTCAACCAGTCCTATATTCTAGTAAGGATTCAGAACTACAAACACATACATATACACACAATTTTCACGACCTACAATAAAATGTTCCTTAATTAATTTCTGAATATGGATCAGATGGCATCCATTTAGATATTTCTTATGAACTCGAACAATTTAATCAGGATGAGCTTAGTGATTTAGTGAGAGATCTTGGACTCTCTAAAAAGCACCTGAAATTCTGGCTTCTCGATTAAAGCAAAAAAATCTGTTAACCCAAGGAACAACAATTTCATACTACCGTAACAAAGAAAAAAACTTACTTCCATTTTTTTCCGAAGGCGATGAATTTGTTTATTGTTCAGATGTTCCTGGTTTAGTAACTGCGATGAGATTAGAGAGGTATGATCCAAACGACTGGCGACTACTTATAGATTCTTCTAAACGTAGCCTAAAATGTGTACATCTGCATAACGGAAATAAATTGGGTTCGTTGCCGAACGCACTTTCAACTAAAGCTAAAGAAGAATATTCCACAATTGCCTCAGTTATAAATAAAATAAAGTACAACGAACACCGCTGGCTAATTTGCGTGGATCTAAAAATGGTGAATTTTCTTCTAGGCCAACAAGGTGGCTACACAAAATATCCGTGTTTTATTTGTTTATGGAATAACAGAGCCAGATCTGAACACTGGAGTAAGAAAATCTGGCCTTCGAGGGAAGCTATGACTCTATGAAAACACAATATAGTTAATCAACTACTTGTATCCAGGGATCGCATAATACTGCCACCTCTCCATATCAAGCTGGACTTATGAAACAATTTGTCAAAGCTCTCAACAAGGACAGTAATTGTTTTAGATATATCAGTAGAAAGTTCACCAATTTGAGTTCGGAGAAACTGAAAGCTGGCATTTTTGATGAAATGCTTGGAATGAGTTTGTTTCGATTGTGTGCAATTTCCTAGGAAACAAAAAGGGTTATCACTACTCGGACCACGTGGATAACATGTTGTCACATTTCAAGCAGCTTGGTTGTAATATGAGCATTAAGCTGTACTATCTACACAGTCACTTGGATTGTTTCCCTGAAAATCTTGGAGACTTCAGTGAAGAATAAGGTGAACGTTTCCATCAAGATATCCGCACTATAGAGGAGCGGTACCAGGGTCGCTGGGATAAGCATATGATGGCGGACTATTGCTGGAGCATTAAAAATATTCCCTCTAAACAAGATTGTTTAAGAAAATCTCATAAAAGAAATTTTTTCGATGAGTTGTAATTACATTGTAATATTTGTGTATTAAAAGTTTTTATTTTTCTTAAAATGTCTCTTTTTGTGTTAAATTAAAAAGTATAGTTGATAGAAATGAACAAAATCAATAGTTGTAGACCGATTATAATGAAATAAAACTAATTTTATTCGAAATATATTTAACTAACTTTTTTGCAATATATGTAGCGGAAGTGCCTTAATTTTGAACATAACGGTATATCTCGAAAAATCGAGCTGATAGCTGAAAAAACCAAGAGCAGATTTGGATTCAGCGACCCCTAATTACTAATAATTTGGTACAAATTTCAAATCAACACGAAAAAAGTCCAATTTTGTTCCCCTGTGTAATTAATAAAATTCATAATTGTTTTAATCATTCATAGTCATATTATTTATGACTATGAATATCTAGTTTTTACATGAATTTAAATTAAAAAGCATTTGTTAGTATTTTTTTCTGTTTGGTAAACAAAATTGGTTTTAGGTTGACTACGCCGAAAAAAAAGTTTACTATTTTTTATGAAAAATAAACTAACCCATAGTAAGAATGACCATGATTTGGGGCCAACGATTTTTTTCATCTAGATAAGTTCATGATTTTCTTATAAATTAGTTCATGTATTGCATCGTATTTTAGTTCATTATTACTATGATGTGGGAAGAATATACTTAAACCAGCGTTACCGTTGTGCCACTTTAGTGGCAAATGTGCCACTTTTCTTGGGCGGTGCCACTTTTTGTTTGTGCCACTAAATGTGATACTTTTTACGATTTTGTGCCACTTTTCCAATAATTCGTGCCACTTTTTCAAAAGTTTAAATATTATGGGTAGTTATCACCATAGATGTGTTATTAAGAAAATTTAATATTGTGCACCAACAGCCTTCGCTCATTAATTCTTATTACGTGAACAGTTACGATTCAACTTATTTGGTAAACCGTACTTTGAATATGCCAAATTCATTGTGGCATGAAATATCAGGATAAATATGAAAATGTTTAAGGTTTGTATTACGACCGCAGGAAATAATTGATAATGGATCCCATAAGGACCCAGTTAGAAAAAATTGCAATCGCCCTTTGAGACAGATTGTTCCAATTCTACTATATTTCTCAAAATGAATGCTGGAACAGTGGACAGTATTGAAGCATTACCTCATTAGAGAAAAATTGGAAGAAAAGTGTCCTAAGAAATTAGAGAAAGTATATGTTAAAGATCCAAAATGCACTTTCAAATACCAAAGATTTATCTTAAATTTTTAGTTTATATTATCAAAATATGAATACCGTTAACAAAACATTCCAAAGCGAATCCTCCTAAACGTGAGTACTATGTTCGGTTTTCGAGTTGAAATCACTTTATTTTCGCGATTAATTTTCCTGAAATAATCAAAATTATAAATGATTGAGTTATTGAGTTAATTTATCTGCTTTATATTGAACTGTTTTAGTAAAGTAACCGCGAAAATTTCAACTCGAAAATCGAACATAGTGCTTACCTTAAATTGTTTATTAATTATATTTAACAAAAATATTCTATTACAAATATACATAAATTTTGTAAGAAAGTTTGTAAAAACGTGATTTAGCAGATATCGACTATAAAAATTCTTTGTATATTAAAAACATTAAAACAAAAAAAACATTAAATTAAACAATATAGATAGGTCACAAAACGACATCACAATCCGAAAGTTGTGGACAAATTTTACCATGAATTGACATAAATGACAAAAAACTGAAGAAAAGGGGGTTCCGCATTACTTAAAAACCAATGATGATATAAATTATTTTGATATCGTAAATAAATTTAAAGATATAATTGAAAGGCCTGATTATTTTATAGACGCTTAAAAAATAATTTTAAATAGGATTTGTTCACCAATTTGTATGAATTCGCAAAATATATTTTAACTTGACCTCATAGCAGTATTTATTTCTTAAGTTTTTTTTTGTATAAGTTAATAAAAAGAATGTGCCACTTTTTGTGCCACTTTTCAAAAATAATTGTGCCCCTTTTTTCGACGTTTGCCACTTTTTGAAAATTCTCAACGGTAACCCTGACTTAAACTCATTCAAAATATTCCTGCTATCCGGAAAAATGAACAATTTTTTGGGAAACCTGTATTAAGAAATTGGTTTGAAATAAACTGTTTGTCGGTATAATTTTCAAAAAAGTAGAGAAATTGAGGAATCAAGGGTACAACAAAGAAATTTTTGGTACAAAACAAGTCAGTTTTCTATAACCACCATTATTTTATTTCAAAAAATTATGATTATATTACACGAAACTATGGCTTATGATATACAATAAATAATTAATTTAAATTTCCATGTTTTCTATCCATATAAGGATATATGTGGTATAATTTGCTATATTCATTGAATTTTTGTCCAAATTCATCGATTTTGGCTGACTTTTGTGGACGGATTTGTCTTATAAGCATCTGAAATTGCAAAGTTATAAAAAATTCATAATGATTTTTAACTTACGGTTTTCAAGAGTATTTCCTAGAGCCAATAAGGATATCAGCTTAGTTAGCATTAAACAGTAAGAATAGTTAGTTAGCATTAAACAGTAAGAATATTCCAAAAAATTACCATTACAAGACCTGTCTACCTGCAAGTGAAAATAATTATTTTTAATGAATTGAAATTTTTGTTTTATTAAAAACGGACAAAATACCGTTTATAGAAAAACTTACCACATTGAAAAATCCATCCAGTAGGTACATCATTGGAATCATATCCATGGACTAATGGGACGTTTTTGAAACTATTCTCAGAATATATTTGATATAAACAATATTATAAAATTAGACATAATTTCCACTTGTCAGTATAGCATTTAGTATTTAAGGTGGATATTAAGTTCGAGTTTAGCGGCTAAAATCGCAATTTTCATGATAAGTTTTCTTTAATAATCCATTATAAAAAAATAATCTTTATAAAAAACTTGGTTTGGGCTTTTCTCCAAGTTATATTTAAATTTGTATCGAAGACGTATAATTTTATACTTTTCTTAGTGATTTATTTTTAATTGTAGCGGCTAAACTCGAACTTAGTACTCACCTATAGGAATTGATGTAACATAAAAAATATAGATTCAAAAAGTGGTTGCATCTCCAACCTGTAATCCAGATGTAGAATAAATATAGATAATCCTATTACCACTCATGTTGTATATTTTTTATGTAAATCAAATTAAAAACCGCACTAATTTTAAACAGTTAACAGAAATATATAGTTCCTTAATCAATTTTTTATCAATAAAAAGCGTTTTTGATTTCTCTAACATCACATCATTCACTTATCAGTTTCTAAAATGTTTCGAAATAAATGTATTTTCATTCATCATAAACACCAATACCGCATGTACAATTTTGCAAAATTAAAACCAGGTGTACACTTCATAAATGCATCAACAGAACTAAATGCAGCAATAAAACTCATAGCCACAAATAGTCATAAAGGATACATACCTGCCGTAAAGAAAAACAACTCCACACACACGATCCTTTTCTGATCTCGCTATTGTAAGAAGACAACTCTAACACCAAAAGATACCAACAACACACAAGGAACATTCCATTGTCTCTAGAATCAAAACAACCAACAACAGCATAAATGACGCAATAACAAACCCAAACAATCATACGAGATATACACAAAATGTCTCTAAAAATTTCCTCACATGATGTAATGATTCCATTTCTCTCTTCTCACTTTATTTTCCAGTAGTACGTTTATTGATTAAAGGGTGATACGGTCAAAATTTGGTCAATATAAACTTGACGTATTTCTTTCAATTTTGCATTTAAAAAAACCTGAACACCCCTCATGTTGAAGGTGTGTGTGTGTAGAATTTTGCTCCTGTTTTGATTTTGGAATTCACTCTTCAGTTGTGAAAAAGCCGTCCAAGCAAGAAGAGCAGCGTATCAAAATTTTGCTCGCGCATCGCGAAAATCCGAGCTACTCGCATGCAAAGCTGGCAAAATCGCTAAAAGTTGCCAAATCAACCGTTACAAATGTAATTAAAGTGTTTGGGGAACGTTTGTTGACAGCCAGGAAGCCTGGATCGGGGAAAAATCGAAAACCGGAAGCCGCTGAGACGACAAAGAGAGTTGCCGGTAGTTTCAAGCGAAACTCTAACCTTTCTCTCCGAGATGCCGCAAATAAGCTGGGTGTATCGTCTACAACCGTGCATCGAGACAAAAAACGAGCCGGACTATCGACTTACGCGATGATAAACAAAATACGACGGCCAAAGCGCGATCCCGGAGGCTGTACACGACGATGCTGACGAAGTTTGACTGCGAGGTAATGGACGACGAAACCTACGTCAAAGCCGACTACAAGCAGCTTCCGGGACAGGAGTTTTATACGGCAAAAGGAAGGGGAAAGGTAGCAGATATTTTCAAGCACATAAAACTGTCAAAGTTCGCAAAGAAATATCTGGTTTGGCAAGCCATCTGTACCTGTGGCTTGAAAAGCAGCATTTTCATAGCTTCCGGGACTGTCAACCAAGAAATTTGCCTGAAAGAGTGTTTGAATAAACGTCTGCTGCCTTTCCTGAAGAAACACGGTTGTTCCGTACTGTTTTGGCCGGATTTGGCATCTTTCCATTACGGTAAAAAGGTCATGGAGTGGTACGCCGCCAACAACGTGCAGGTGGTTCCCAAGGACAAGAACCCTCCCAACACGCCAGAGCTCCGCCCAATTGAGAAATACTGGGCTATTGTCAAGCGGAACCTAAAGAAGACCAAAAAAACTGCTAAGGACGAGCAGCAGTTCAAGGCAAACTGGCTTTCTGCGGCGAAGAAGGTGGACAAGGTGGCTGTACAAAATCTGATGGCAGGTGTCAAGCGTGAGGCCCGGCAATTCGGATTTGGAAAAGCGAAAGCCTAACTGAATATTTTTCCTGAATTTTATACTAATTGAACTTGAAGAAGAAATTTAATTTGATTTTTTAAATAAAGGATTTCACCGATTTACACGCGCTTTCCCTTGACCAAATTTTGACCGTATCACCCTTTAGTTGGAATTCTATCTATAAGTTAAGGTAAAATATATACCAATTTTATGAGGAATCTATAAAAAAAGATATACACCCGGCAAGGATTATATTAACTACTTTTTATTCTACTTTATCTAAAATTTTCAATGTGAGGAAAAACACTCCAACTTATAATAAAAAGGGAAATAATGTGTAGGTAGCCATCATACGAATCGGTAATGTCGTTAAGTTAATCTTTACTACACAATTTTTTTCCATACAAATTTTTTTCTTAGTAAATTGTCCACATTTCATAGTAAGATTTTTATATTGCCCATGTATTTTTATAATAGAATCAACGATGCATTAACTACTGTGTTGGAAATTTATTTAAGGAAAAATCCTTCCCATTTCGTAGTTAGTGAACTAAAAAACATTTACTGAATTTTTATAAGTTTTCCTTTAGCTAAGTTAATTTTCGTTGTGGTTACGAAAAATGAATTATATTACAGTAAATTTGTTGAACTATGTGAAAGTTAAAATGGTCCTTAACATGTGGCGCAATGATATCCATAGTGTTTGTGGGGCGCAAAGCAAATTGGGTTGGGAAGCTACTAGTTCATTTGTAAATATTCCTTCAAACAATTTGTTGTTTAAGTTCTTCAATCTGCAAAAACAGTTAATTCAAATATATCTTTCAGATATGTACATACTCAAGAAAATTTGTATTACTTATGTTGCTTTAGAATATATTCCGAAAAATGGTATATTACAAGCTAATATAAAGATTTACGAATATGTATACTTTAAGCCGATAGCCTATGTTGATAGTTTTTTTTTTTATATTTATTATAATTTGTTATTATAATACAGATTCTAATAAATAAATAAATATGTATATTTTTAGTGGTGTTAATTTTTAATCATTTTCCTTACTCTTTCCATTTAAGGTGAAGGAAAATCTAAGGATTATCCAAATTTTTTAAACAGCGAGTTAAAGTGAACTACTCTATAGTTCTAGTTTTGTCTGGGTTAACACCTGTATTGCGTTGGCAGCTTTATTGTAATTGATAGGAGCCAATGAACTCAATAAAAAATGAAAATTCTGGTAATTTGAGAAGAACTTCCATGGAAGAAAAAAGTTTAACAAACAAATCCCCGCGTTGTTGACATTTTTAATTTGATCTCATTGTTTCTTTTTTTTGTTGTTGATTATTTATTCTTTTTTGCGACAGTTAATTGTCCTTGTTTTCAAAAGAACTTCTTGGGTAGTGGAAAAAGTTAACGAGGGATCCCGGGATGCTCTTAAAAAGAAATGTCTGTAGAAGAACTTCCAAGTTTTTGCTAGGATATTCTAACATATTAACATATATGTCCCAAACATGTTATACTAGTTTATGAACATTTTATGTTTGCAATTCAAAAGTAATGTGCTAAAAATGTAAGTTCCAAACATATAGTTTTTACATCGAAACAAATGAAACAACAGTTTTTGGTCCGTGTGCAACCTTTGAAAAATAATAAGTCTCGCAGCTTGGGAAACTCTGGACAGAAGCTATACAAGATGCAAACCTTAAAAACTCGATATACGTTTTTATACTTGCCATACTTATGTGCAAGGACAGGATGCAGTCTTTACCACCAAAACAAATAACCCATAACATTTTAATCAGAGTGACATTATCCATATTCATAGTGTAATAGTGGTTCGTCTCCTATAGCCTTCTCATCCCCAAAGGAAATGTCACTATAAATTTAAATGAATGCATTTGTGCTGCTATGATGAAAAAAGCCAAGATACAGGACCAAAATGGAAGCATCTCTCCGCCAAGAGGACAATGAAGATATTATTCCTACTCGATTGTGTTTGTCGTGAGCATGGAAGTATCGAGTACATTCAGATACAAATTATGGGAGTGTTGTAAAACAATCCCACACTTGCTCGTATGCTTTTGAATATTCGAAGGGCCATGCTCCTGCATAAAAAAGTTGAAATACAGTCGAAGCTCGGTTTAACGAATATCCCATTTAGCGAAAATCCAATTTAACGAACGTCCAAATTCATTACATTGACTATTCTAAATAACGAACGGCTGAAAAAATTTACGCTCGATTTAACGAATGATATTTAAATCATAGGAAAATAAGCCATAAATACAAAATGTGAGTAAAGAAACAAAAGACAAAGAAGAACAACAGCATGTAATACCGTAAGTTTTTTTTTTGTTGCGTTCATCAAACATCAGTAAGTTTAGTTGCAATTTAGCTGTGAAAGCGATCTGTGAATTAAAAATCAATGAGTCGAAAAAGAATTCCTTTGGGTAAAAAAGCAGCAATACTAGATGATTGCAAAAACGGTTTAAGCCTTTCTGAAATTTCAAACAAGTACGGAATTCCTAAGTCGTGAATAAGCACCCTTAAAAAAACAAAAAAAAAAGATCTTTTCGAATCTAAAAGAAACAAACAATGGGGCAAAGTCTCGTATGAATGTAAGAGCAGGAGAATACCCAGAAATGGAAAACAAACTTTACGCTTGGTTTCTTCAGCAAAGGAAAAAATTTGTTCCCGTGAGTGGAATGACATTAAAAACAAAAGCTATTGAAATTCAGAGAAAACCGAAGGGTGGCAAATTTAATGCAAGTGAAGGCTGGCTTACGAAATTCAAAAAAAGATATGGTATTCGTCTACTTAAGGAATCTGGTGAGAAGTTATCTTCGAATGCAGGCGCTGTTGAACCGTTTAAAAAAGAATTACAGGATATCATTAAATCGAATATGTTAACACCTGATGCAGTTTTTAATGCCGACGAAACAGGTTTATTTTGGAAAATGCTTCCAAATAAAACATTTGTCCACGCGGAAGAAGTTACGGCCCCCGGAAGAAAATTGTCGAAAGAAAGAGTGACGGTTCTCCATTGTGCTAATTCGTCTGGTACGAAAAGAATAAAACCCTTGCTTATAAGGAAAATCCAAGCAGCCGCGCTCCTTCAGAAACAAGACTTTGCCCTTAAACTATATCCACGCAAAAAACTCGTGGATGAATTCCGGTATATTCAAAGTTTGTTTTTTTGAAATGTTTGTTCCAGAGGTGAGTAGTTTTTAGAGCGCAATTCATGTAAATTATTATTGATTTCCTTTCTCCCTAGGTTGAACATTTTTTAAAATCGAAGAAGCTTCCACTAAATGCATTGTTAATTTTGGATAATGCTTCTTGTCATCCACCAGCAGAAGAGTTGGCAAAGCAAACTAAAGATGGGAAAATATGGACGCTTTATATGCCACCAAATGTTACTCCACTTGTTCAACCAATGGATCAAAATCCAATTCGTATGCTGAAAATGCATTATAGAAGTAGCGTTTTATCGAAAATTGTTTCGTCGCAATCAGACAACATAGTGGAATTTTTAAAAAACTTAAGTCTGTATGATGCAGCAAACATGATTGGGTTAGCTTGGAAATCCGTAAAGTAGGAAACATTGGCGAGTAGTTGGAACAAAATTTTGAGTGAAAAGTTAACTACCGATGAAGAAGACATTCCTCTCTCCATCCTAACTCAACAAGATGAAGTTGTTTGCATAAGGCGCGGAGTACGATTGCTCAGTTCGATTTTTCCCACCGTGAGTAAACACCAGTTTTTAATCACACAAATTTACAATACTCTCCAACTCTTCAGCTCACTTTCAGTCCAGCCGATATAATTGAATGGAATGATCATGATTTGGAGGATAATTTTAGCGATGAGGATGAGGAAGGGAACATTGAGGTATTACGGCATACATCAAGAACTAAGACCAGAGTAAGATATGTAGATGCCATGAAATGTTTGGAAACATGCATTCAATGGAGTGAAGAAAATAACATCGATATATCCAAGTCTTTAGTTTTACGAGAACTTCAAGAAGAAGCCGTTCAAAAAAGCCTACAAGTCGTTGTAGTACAAAAATCCTTAAAGGACTATTTTAAGTAAAATTATAATTTAAATACGTATTTAGCATCTTAATTTCATCCAGTGTTTACAAAGCTCTAGTTGTATGACAGAAAAATGTGAATTTCCAATAAAAATTAAAGATTATAAAACGTTTTAAATTTCAGTTCGATTTAACGAATTTTTCTAAATAACGAAAGGGCCTGACAATATATCGTTCGTAAAACCGAGCTTCGACTGTATAAATATACCTCTGGACGTAGTAGTAAATGGAGTTTTATTTGAATCTCAAATACAGAATATTGCCATCGAGTTAGAACTCTCAGTTGATTTCATTGAATTCATAACCTACAGCGAAGATTCTCAAAACTGGACACCCACGATCGCCTAAATATTATCCACATTTGGGAGTTGTCCACACCGAAAAAAATCTCTTCGTTAATTTTACGAAGAATTCTTCATTAACTATTCTTCGTGAATTCTTCATTAAAACAACGAAAATTTCATTCATTTTCGTAAATTTTACGAAGAACATTTTACGAATATACGAAACGTCTACGAAATATTCTACATTAACTTTTCTTCGTAAAAAGTTCGTACTTTTAACGAAACTTTCTTCAAATTTCACGACTTTTGTTAAGAAGTTTTTACGAATTTAAGAATATTTTACGAAACATTCTGCATTAAAATTTCTTCATAAAAAGTACGAAACATTTTCTTTGAAATAACGAAGAAGTTTCATTGAAGTTGAAAAAATACCGTTCGCGACATAAAATTGACTTTGATAATGTGCTTGAGTGTATTCCTTTATTTAATTTTTTAATGCATGTCTATGCTACTTCTCATTAGACAGCATGCTATGAATAGATGCGGAGCAACCGAACTAAAAGTTATTCAAAAACTTAAGGTGTAAAGTAGTGATGACACTTTTGTTGTTACTACAACCAAATGCACTTTGGACTATAAATTTTTTTCTAAAAGTTCGAACATTTTTCACAAAAAGTATGAAAGTTTTTCATATAAAGTACGAAATTGTTTCATTATAAGTACGTAACAATTTCATAAAATGCATGAACAATTTTCGTAAAAGGTAAGAAAATTTCATAAAAAGAACGAAATTGTTTCATAAAATGTATGAAATTTTGCCAAGAACATTAAATTTTGCTACAGGTGTCAAATACTCTTTAGTTAAATGACGATTATTTAAATCAAAGATAATAAAAGAGGAAGATGGGAGATTGGCTACTGAGCACATCAAACCATTTACCACATTAGTTTAATACTCGAACCAAACGCGTATACGACAAGTATTGACATAGCATTAAAATGCACATAAAAAGAAATTAAGAACACGAAATAAATTTCCATAAAGGGTAATGTAATTTTGTATTTTTTTTATTGTTGCCTAAAATTTATCATTCTTTCATTAAGAAAATTAAATGTTTCATTTAAAAAATAAAAACTAAAAACAACTAAAAGGTTACAAACATGTATTAAACTAATCTGGTAAATGCAACATTTGGTATGACGCAAGCCAATCTCCCATCTTCCTCTTTTATTATCTTTGATTTAAATAAGCTTGTGTAAGCCAACACTCCGGTTTATAAATAGAATTGTTTGACTGTATGTGTTGTTTGTGTGTTGATGACTATAGCGATATTTTTGTGTTCATGACTATACCAACAACATGTCGCAGGGGATATGATGTTCGCTTCAACTGAAATCACAGAAAGCATAAACTGTTTAAATAGTAATATTAGTTTACGGTAGGTTTCAATTATTACTTTTGTCTTATTGAACAACTTAATCACAAGCAAAACTATCATTAATTGTGGAGACGTCTCTTATAATAATCCAAGCAGCGGGATCAGATGCTCTGGATACAACACTCGTCCAATGATATTCAGATTAGCTCATACCAATCTTGTACGAAGTACCAAAAGAACTAACAAACTTAATTCGTGGAATATCAACCTGATAGTTTGTAATCGTACACTAAACAAATGTATATTGTTTATGAAAAAAAAAACTAAGTACTTGAAGTAAATTGTATTCTATATTTTGAACTTTTCATAATGAGTTGCTAAAATAAGGACAATGTGATGACTTTGTGTGCAGATAATTTTTACCAATTTTGGAATTTATACCAAGATTTTCTTCCGCTTTAATGTGTTAACATTGAATTATATGAACGGCCATTGGCTTTTATACCTACGTTTAATTTAAAAATAATGATAAATACTTGAAATAGGGAAATTGCATCGGGCGATGATTAGGTTAGGTTAAAGTGGCATCCCGATTTATTTGAAGCTCACTTAGACTATTCAGTCTATCGTGATACCACATTAATTAAAAGTACCTATTACATATAGACACTCCTAGTATTTTTCCTTTGAACCCACCCGATTATTCATTTTACAGGTCCACCAGTAATCCAAAGCTAACATATATGCCCTCAAATTCGCTTTAACATACACAAAATGCAGGACACACAGGCGTTTATTTGATTCCTTTTCCTCCGCATCATGGGGGTCGGTTAATATGTGGCTATACAATTCCAACGGACAAAAAATAAAAAAAAAAACACGAGGAATGCCATACAACAACACATTGTCCTTCAAAACATATCGGACATAACGATTACATCGATGACATGTATCGATTACAGGTAGACAAAAAATTTAAGCACATTTCTTTCTGTATAAGGTAAGGGTTCTATAACAAAGGAAGACAAATTTGTCCTTTCATAAGATATTTTACAAAATTTGGGGAAACATTGTTTTAATTAGAGTTTTCTTTACTTTTATGAAGTTAGTAAAATTCAATACTTTATTTTAGTTAATGAAATATTTCTAACTGTTCAGTTTAGGAGTTTTTACTGAATCAAGTAAATTTTATTATTTCAAACAAAAATTTAACTTGATGGAAATAAAATTACTAAGGCTATGTTCACACTAGTCAAATATTTGACCAAAATGAAGGTCAAACATTTTTCCAGAACAATTTTCCAAATATCTGAATACCGTTTTTGGAAAATAACCCTACCATGATGTTATATGAGCTTAAAATGTTAGCTGGTTTGGCTGTGGTGGCGGATTCTTCTATGATTTCTGCCAAATATTTGCCCCGTGTGACCATAGCATAATTGATGATTTTCGAAGGCACTTTTTTCTGGGTGTATATATTTTCACAATTAGATCAAACAGTGTATGGTTTGTACCATTCAAGCATGTTATATATATTTTTTTTTCAAACAGTATTAAAGGCTCTACACATTACACTCGAAATCGACATTTAAGAGATTTAAAATCTACTTTCTATAAGGCAAATGCCAGTTGAAATCTAGTTGAAGTGGATTTTGGAAGTATAATGTGTATGCCCTATTAAATTCCACTTTCCAAACATTTGTTTTATTGTATCAAAGCGTCCTAGATATATTTACATAGGCAGTTTACAACCTCTAATAGAGGAGAAGTGTGACTTTGCACTTTCGTTAGTTTTTAAATAGATTAAATAAAAATTTTCAATATATTCCGCTACTTAAATTCTTAATTTTCCGTAAATATTGACTTTCTGATCAAATCGATTTGTTTTGATATTAAAAGAAAAAAATTGATGACGATGTATATGCCGATAAACAAACGCATATCCATACAAAGTGCGACTCACAACAAAAACACAATTCATTTTATATATTGAACATTAAAATACCACGTTATTAATACAATTATAAACTAATTTTGTATAGAAGGTTTTTGCTAATAGTTTTCCTTCAAACACATTATCTTAAAAAAACAAACAAACAAAAAATATTATGTATTATACCACAATTCTAATATTCTAGATATAAGGCTAAGCCACTTCTGTGCAATACCTTTAGAAAGATAACAAAGAAAATGGAAAAATCTTACTATTAAATAAAGAATAAATGAATTGTTCATTTTCTTCTATTCTCTTTTTTTCTTCGAATAAATCGGAGATGATAAATATAAGCAATATAATGGCGGTGTGACCAAAAGTTGGTACACACGACCAAATATTGGTCGTTATTTATACATATTGAAGTATCTAACCATTTCAATTTGTTCCACCCTGTTGTGATAACTGATTTGTTTTGCCAATGTGTCACCAAACCCAACTGAAAGTCCGCCTAGTCAATAAGTTGGTTGTGTTAACTAATTTTATAGTTATAAAGAGAATTTGTTGCTATGGACTACATATACATATACTCGTATGACAACAAACAAGTTGTTTATTCCGGTTAATATATGAAAGTCAAACATTTTAAAAATTTGATGACGTGAGTTCAATTTTAAAAATGCAATCTACCCATTCTTAAGTGGTCAGTAAGTTAAAAATAAAACTACATTAATATCACTTACATTTTAACCTTTTCCCTAATTTTCTTACAATTTCATAACATATATCAATCAAAATATGACGACTTCCGGGGTTGTGAAAGGTGTATATATAGATTTTGTACCTCGCCATCAAACTCAAAATCAATCAGCAAATGAGAACATTTCGCCTGGTTATGCCTGAGTCCCCCTGAAAATCGAAAATCAATTGTCAGAGTGAGTATCAAATGATGACTGAAGAAAAAGATATTTTGAGAACCGTGCGCCAAGTACCACAAATGCCGAATTTGGGCGACATTCCAATTTTTCATTATGTAAATGATCAATATAAGAAATATTAATTTGTAATAAATTAAATAAAATAAAATTTGAAATCGTTCAACGGACGTTTTCTTTAATTTTATAATAATTGGTTTTCCGAAAAAACAGATAATTCTTTTAACAAACGAATGAAACCTTATTGGTTGTGATTTCCAATTAGACTGTTATTGTGGCCAAAATTTAGTCATCCAAACAATTTTCTGTATAGTTGTGTCAGACAACAATTGGTTGCTCTAACAAATTTTATGATAGTAGATGGGACCAAATAATTCGGTTGGCAAAAAAATTGGTTGACACAACAAATTTGTTTTCTGTGTGCATTTTCCCATGAAAAATATATATATAAAAGTTCGCGCGGAATAACTGCGAAATATTTGATATTATCTTTTCAAACACATTAACACAAAAAGTTAAGATTTGAGATATGCAAAGTTCTCATTACCCGCTAATCTTGTAGGTAAGCCTATTTAACAATTAAAAACCACTTATTAATTGGCATCGCTCCAGATTCATTTACATATGCATGTCTTAGGAGGAAAGTACTTCTCCCCAGGCCATGAAATAAGTAGTGCACTAAAATCACATGATCACCTAAAAATTAACAAAAGAACTACTTATTGTCTCAAATTTCGAAAATAAATACTTCTGCCAACGAATACTTGAATCAGCACTTATAAAGTAAAATAACATTTTTCTAATGAATATTTGTTATAATTAAATACATTGCATAAAAGTATAGTTTTTATCGAATAGATTTTGAGTCACATAAAACGTAGTTTTCTGCACAGAATTAAAAAAGGCTGGTTCCGAAGATTTTAAGTTTACACTAATGATTTTGGTATTGATTCCAAGCCAAAGAAACCTGAAATTGAAGTAAGAAACATGAATTTATTCATTTTCTGCTTTTGTTCTTCATGTATTTTCTGAGCCATTTAAAACGTTTTAACGACAACTTAAATGTCTAAATTCAGAATCAACTCCAAGTAGAAATTATGCTGTATATTTGGCCTCACGACAAGGGAACAAAGATTGCTTTCATTTCATTCTCTCACAGTGTTAGTTTGATTTTTTTCTTCAAATTTCTACGTCACCATTTTTATTTTGTTCACTTCTTTTTTTTTCTGGGATCTCTACACTAAGAGAAGAGTGAACCCATTAGCGAGTTATTTTTAACTAACCAGTGTTAATATTGAACTTTGTATGTCGCTAAAGAAGCATGTACCCATAGTAAGTTCAACATTTTCCTATAGATTAGTAATTTGTCAAGTTCAAATTTAACTGTTCAGAAGTAAAAAATTAACTAAATAATACATTTTTTGAAAACGAAAAAAATAATGTTCCGGATTTCCTAGACCACCTGGTGACTTGGAGCAAGGAGACCTCAAGGGGGAGGATCCCAATTTCTACATGTCATATTATATTTACTACAAATCACTTACTATTCTGTAGTACAAATCCTTTAGAATCATTTATTAGATTTTATTTTTATCATTTTATAAAATTTTACCTTTTTGTCCGGACGGTGGATCGAATATAAGAAATGTTAAAACCTCTTAATATTGTATTACGAGGACGGTTCGGAAACTTCTTAGCCTATCAATGTAAGGGAATAGTTAGTTTATCAAAAATATTTTTATTTTTCAATACAATCTCCTGAAACTTAATACACTTAGTCCAACGCTTTTCTAGCAATTCCATCCCTTGATTAAAATAGTTTTCCCCAAGATCTTCAAAATAGTGATTTACAACTGTAATTGCATCTTCATTTGAGGTAAAACGCTTCCCAGCAAGGATTTTTTTTTAGATTTGGGAACCAGTAAAAGTCACTGGGAGCTAAATCAGGAGAATAAGGTGGGTGGTCAAGTAACTCATACTTTAATTCGTTGATTTTAGCCATTGTTAAAACACTCTTGTGCGCTGTGCGTTGTCTTGATGAAAAATTATTTTTTTTTTGTGTTGTAAGCCAGGACGTTTTTCTCGAATTTGTACATTTAATTGATCCAAAAGGTTGCAGTAGTACTCTAAATGTTTTACCCTTTTGCAGATAGTCAATCAATGAAATTCCTTTGAAGTCCCAAAAGACCGTTGCAATAACCTTACCAGCCGATCGAATTTTACCTTCTTTGGGACACTCTAAATGTATTGTTTTACCCTTTTGCAGATAGTCAATCAATAAAATACCTTTGAAGTCCCAAAAGACCGTTGCCATATCCTTACCAGGCGATTGAATTTTGCCATCTTTGGGACACTTCCTCCAGCTTCAGTCCGTTGTTTGGATTGTTCCTTTGTCTCTGGAGTATAGTGGTGGATCCATGTCTCATCAACAGTTATGAAACGACGCTTAAAATCCATTTTATTTTGCTTAAAACGATCTAAACAAGCTTGAGAAATGTTCATTCTTATGCGTTTTAATCGACTGTTAACAAATGCGACACCCATCTTGCAGAAAGCTTTTTCATCTGTAGTTCTTCAAAATGATATGGACTCGATCATTTGAGATGCCCATGATATTAGCAATTTCACGCACTTTTATTCGCCGATCATTTAATACCATATCATGCATTTTGGCTACAATTTCTGTTGTTGTTGCTGTTTTTGGACGTCCGCTACGTGGTTCATCTTCAATGCTTGTACGACCACGTTTAAATTCAGCAACCCAATTTTTTACTGTTGCATATGAAGGAGCACTTTCACTTAACACATTCACCCTATTATTATGATTTTCTTCCCATAAACCTTTTTTATGTAAATATTTAATGACAGCTCGCATTTCTAATTTTTTCATTGTAAAAAAAATGCGGATGCATCTTTTTTGAACACCTGTTTCTATATGAAGGAGTTGCCAGATCGAAACAAAATTTAACATATGTTCATAACAGATATGGAAGTTTCCAAAACAATTAACTTTTTTCTATTTATATCGCGCTTTTTGTGCTCGGCTAAGAAGTTTCCGAACTGCCCTCGTATAAATTGTAAAATAGTCCGTATGAAGTCTACGTTAATACAAAAAGGCAGACTAAATACATATATAAGCCTATTCAGTTCTTAATTGCTTTATACAGAGGAACCTCTAAATAATTAAGAACGGATATGAAATTTGCAATACTATCGATAGACGGGCGAACGGATATCATGGAATTTCACCAAGAACAAGTTGGTATATATTATATGTGTTACGAACGAACCTCCATTCTACTGTGGAGGTTATAATTATGGGCAAGGAATGACATACAAAACTCAGGCAAATGTTCTTTGTTAACAGCAACTCAGATATTAATATCACTTGTAATTTTTTTCTTTAAAAAATTAACAAATATCTATGAAATGCAACCTCACAAAAATTGCCTCTGTAACATATACTTTCAAATATATTCCCAGCAAAAAAAATGGAAGTTCTTCCAAAGGCACAACTGTAAAAGCAGTTTGCATAAGTAGTTTTACATATAGCCCCCATATAAACCGGAGCCTCTTGGAGGATTATATATATAGTTCAATGTGCAATAGTAACATGTAACAAGTTTGAAAAAAAAATTATGTATATATATATATATATATATATATATATATATATATATATATATATATATATATATATATATATATATATATATATATATATATATATATATACCCTTGCACATTGAACTATATATATAATCCTCCAAGAGGCTCCGGTTAAAGTCGATAGCTTGTGTCGTTCGGAAGTTACCCAAAATTTCAATATATTAATTATTTTAACTTGCAGGTAGACAGGCCTTGTAATGGTAATTTTGTGAAATATTCTTACTGTTTAATGCTAACTAAGCTGATATCGTTATTGTCTCCAGGAAATACTATTGAAAACCGTAAGTTAAAAGTCAATATGAACGATTAAATTTGATAATATGTTTCTTATATTTTGTATAACTTTCCAATTTCAGATGCTTATAAGACAAATCCGCCCAACAAAAGTTAGCCAAAATGGATGGAATTGGACAACAATTCAATGAATATAGCAACTTATGCCACATATGTCTTTCATATGGATAGAAAACATGGAAATTTTAAATTAGTTTAGTCATAATAACATAGAATATTACTCTTTTGAAGAAGCAAGTCCTAACTACCGACAAGTAACTGCATCCAACACAGAAAAAAATTTCACGAAAAATTTTCCAATTAAAATTTTAATTGAGTTTTAAGAAATATTCAATTAAAAATTTAATTGAATCAACAAATTTTGTTAATTGAAACAAAAATCAATCACAAAAATTAATAGTATCAATTAATTTTTTAATTGGATCAATTAATATTTAATTGACCTTCAATTAATTTTTTAATAGAACCATCATTTCTGTGATTGAAGACATTTCAATTAAAAAATTAATTGGATCAATTAATTTCGTGATTGAATCAGAAAAAAATTTTTTTGTGTGAACGTACGAATAAAAATATTTCCTTTATTGTATATCATAAGCTATAGTTTTTTGTAATATAATAATAACTTTTTGAAATAAAATACTTGTGGTTCTAGAAACTTGACTTGTTTTGCACGAAGAATGTCTTAGTTGTATAAAATTGTTGTACCTTGATTCCTCAATTCCTCTACTTTTTTGAAAATTAGACTGACAAACAATTTATTTCAAACCAATTTCTTAATACAGGTTTCCAAAAAAATTGTTTATTTTTCCGGATAGCAGGAATATTTTGAATGAGTTTAAGTATATGTGGGAAGACACAGCATAGTAATAATGAACTAAAATACGATGCAATGCATGAACTAATTTGTAAGAAAATCATGAACTTATCTAGATCAAAAAAATCTTTGGCGCCAAATCATGGTCGTTCTTACTATGGGTTAGTTCATTTTTCATAAAAAATAGTAAACTTTTTTCGGTGTGTATATTATAAAATATACATATAAATTTGTATATTATAAAATTTATGCATGTTTAAACTCGACTCCATGTTCTTCTTTTGTTAGAGTTTTTGAATTCCGTCCCAAAATTTCAAACTTTTGTACCAAAAACAGTTTTTTGTAACAAAAATGTTATTTTTGCCATAAAAAATAATATTTTATCAAAAAGCTCAGTCCATTTCGTTTATGTCAAGCACTGTTGCTGACTGTAAATCTTTAATAACCCACATTTCGAAGTTTCATTATAAAAATTTAATATAGTATAAATATAATTATTGTTGGTTTTGTTCTTTAATCATTGTTGTTGTTTTTGATTTCTGTTTGTTAAGCTACACTTGTAGTTTAGTCAATGCATGGTTTTAAGCTGAAATCAAAAACAACAATAATGATTAAAGAACAAAACCAACAATAACAAAACGAATGAAAAAAGAGGAAGCACGCTCAAAATAAACCCAGCCAACTGCACTCAAATCGATGATTTGACGGTGGCAATGGAAAAGAGATATGTTTGTACGAATTCATTTCGGCACAAGCCGAAACCTTTTTTCGGAAGGTTCAACTGTGGTTCATTGTTGGGTTTAATGAACTACCTGAATTTATTCTGATAATTGGTTGATAGTTTTGCTGCAAGTAGAGGATGCTGATGAGGAATGTAGTAGGAATGTTTAATTAATGTCAGACACATAAGAAAAATTATATGAAATGTAAAAAATATGGAAGTTTTTTTTTACTTTTTGTTAGTCTGAGCACACCAAAACGACACCTTGTATGTCTTATTTAACGCCTGCATTTGCAGGGGATATTCCATGCCTGTCAAATGAGGCATTATAATAGTGCTCTTTTTGCAGTATATTTTTCCGCCCTACCATGAGAAGCGTAAGAGGGAGAGAGGACTGCTGGGTAGCGTGGTTTCCATCTTCTAATAGATATTCTTGAATTTGTCGAAAATTATTTACTTATTTTTGTGCAATCGACGTGACATATGCGTTTCTAATACAGTTTAGTTAAAATTTTCCAAAATGAATATAATTTTTCTAAAATTAACTAAAATTTTCTTTCCTGGTGGGGTCATTGTTTTTTTCAGTGCACTAGGAAAATATTAGATCAAAATGAGTGTCAAATTTTTTTTTCTAGGAGCTTATGCGAATATCTGGATACCATTTTTCGAAGATATTCTTATCGTGATTTAATATATCCAATATGAGCTAAGATGTTTGATGTTTTTGATTTTAGTCAAATATTTGCTTAGTGCGACCATATATTGCCAATTTTGGTGAAGTCGTATATTCTCATCCCGGCAATCGGCAATTTTAGAAAAAAAAATATTTTAAAAAATGTTTAAATGGCACAGCACCGATGGCTAAACCGAAAAGCCTTTTTCGTCGACTAACTAACTGTAAAAGGTTTCAACATCCTACCGATAAACGGCGGAGAAATATGGAAATGGGAAAAAAATTTCGTATGTTCCAACTTTGGAGTTTTTTGAAGTTTAATCCAACAATGAAAAATTCCACACGTCCGAGAAGAACGACTTTCAACGACTACGAGCTAGCCCGAGGACGCACAAACTTTAATCTTACAGGAAAACAATTTAGCTTTCAAATAAATTATAAATCACAAAAAGATATTAGGCCGATATCTTTATAAATTCAAACCTTGAAGAATTATTTCCGTTTCGGAACCACTGTGCGTTGGCCAATTTCCGATCTTCCTTTGTATGGTTTTTGCTTCAAACTTTATTTTAATAACAAATTTGACAATTGTAAGATTTTCTATTTCATGTTCTATTTTGGACTTAATAAACTCAACTGTTGCAAAGAGACCAAGTTCGCAACCGTATACTGTATATGCCTTTTTATTTCATTGCATATCGTTCGATGAGAATGTTCGCCAAAGCAATCAATGGGTTAATACCAAAATAATTTATGATCTTACAGAAGCATTCATAAGCGAATGCATAAAGGATCCAACGACCATATGAATGCCGAAAAAACTTACGAAAGAGGCAGGATTCTGGCAATAAATTGTTGCTGGTACACCCGCCTGTAATACGGACCAAGATTTTCTCAGCATGTCTGCCGCAAAGGGTTGAGGTATGGGGGTGCATACTTACATTATTCTCACTTGGTCGGTGAAACCTTCAAGAGTTTTCTTCTCACCAACTCCACTACTGTGGAAAATGCCATTTATGCTAAAGAAAAATTGAAATACTCGTGTGAATTTACACAAACACACATAGATACATACCCAGATCCCATTAAAACCGCGCAGTCAATGGATTACAATTTGAGTGACCGGGTGTGGATGTTACTGCAGTGGCCTGTATATGAGAAATTCTATGGAATGGGGGAATTGAAATGTTGCATACAGAAACTCCGTGCTCAGTTCAAGTACGTGAACTATGAGCGCACGAACTCGTGTACGTGTTTGCCGACTAAAAGGATGTAAGGATGAATATGCCGCTTCCGGGTTTTGTTTGCATAGACTGCAATCAAAGTTTTTACTCAGCATTTGTCGACTAGAGTAGTAACGAACACAGAAATTGAAACAACGATCTGCTTTGGTGTGTGCGTGGGTGTGGTATAAATTTCAATACTGTTGCTTTCCCGTAGCCTGGCTCAACACAAGGCCACTCATACACACAAATCGTACTAAAATGCATCCTGCCGACAACCACCCTTCTCATTATACGTGTCTTCAAATGTTTGGTCTCTTTGTATAATGCGTGTGACTGGGTCCTGTAATGTTTGACGCTGTGTGTGTGTGTGTGAAGTGTAATCTCGTGTGTACGCGGTGGTTATTTACATCTGGAATTCTGCTCGATTAAGCACAAAAGCAATGTGCAATATTTGTACGACTTTTCTCACTTGGCTGTCGTCCTGGGATTTGGTCGTCGAGCGGACGGACGGGCTGGTAGCCACGTGTGCCAACACTAACGCAACGCATACCTTTGGGTCTGGTAATTGTTTTTAATAGATACTCTTGCTACATTGTTGCTATTTATGTTGTGTGTGGCAGGGGTCGCATTTCCTTTAGGCGGTTGTTGTTCCAAGGCATGGATGTGCATCCTCGAGAATCTCTTTAACTGTTTTTATTTATTTATAGATTCTATGCTATATTGCCTTTTTATACTAGGAAAATATTAAAGCAATGACATAATGACCATGACCGCAACACTTTGGTATTTTGGGAGGGGCGGGGAATGAAATCGAAGAAAGTATCAGTAAATAGGAAATAATGTTTGTAGTGTTCCTTTTTATATGACTTCTTGTCAAACAGAAAGTGTCTGTATGATAAACTTGTAGGTGTGTCGAAAAGGTATCTATAACAATAGTGTTAATTAATTAATTTCCAAACGATTTATTTTACGCGCAACACACCAAACATCGCTTTGGTTATCGTTCTTTTCTGTATAAGTCAATCATTTCCACATATTTATTCTTATTGTACAAAAAATCCTCTTTTTGCCTACAAAAATTAGTTGTTCTAGTTTTCACTTGAGATAAGATTTTTTAGAATCCTCTGTCGAAAATGAAAATCTATGATATGCTGTGGAAAAAATAAGAAAATTATTTACATTTGAACCACAATTTTGTGGGTTTCGAAATCTTTTTTACAAATAAAAAGAGTTCCCTTTGGTTCCACCGTAAAAAAATGTGTGAGTAATTTACCCATACATATATGCGGAGAAATGTACCTTGTACAAGAACTACGAAGGTAAAGTTCATGAGAAACTATGGATCTATCCGAATGTAATCTTACCATTGTTCCAAAAATGTGTGTCACATATTACTTATTACAGGGTTGAGTCCATATCGTTGATGCATATACACTGAAAAAAAAATGTTATCGTGAGGCTAAAGACTTCAGGTCCTTAAAATATAAATGCATCTTCACTCAAAAAAAGTTGACCCTCTATTTCACTAAAGCCAATTTAACTATATTTTAGTTCTTGGAATTATCGTGTTTGTAGAAAGTTTCCTTTACTCTAATAATTCTTTGCGTACGTTAGTTAAATCAACCAAAAAACGGGAAAAATTAAACACAAATGAAGCATAAAGTTTTACTAAAATCGTACTTCCCACAAAATAGTTAATTATTTCTTTACATTTGTAAATTTTATTACAAATGCGCCTATCTTGAATTTTGTATGGCACTAAAGACATTCTTACAATTTTTAACTCCAATTTTTTCTTCAAACTACAAAATTTTCTTTAGCAAGTGAAAAAATAATTTTGTCTAAAAATTATTTACTTATTTTTGTGATATCGGCGTGATGTCTGCGTTTGTAATACTGTTTACACGCAGAGAAGAAACATGATTGTCACAATCATACTCGAAGAGCAAAATAATATGATAGGAGCTATTTTTGCGGCGACCATGTAACATTTTAACCTGCAACCATGTTGGGTCAGTGAACATGGTTCTAAAAAAAATATAATTGTCACCATCAAAAATCTTATTATATTGATAAAAATAATTTTGTTTGAATGAAAAGACAAAGGTCACGATTTAAAATGTTATGGTATTCATTAAAAATGTTTTTCTTCTAGTTAAAAGCACATGGTCACAACCTAAAATGTTTTGATCTTTATGAAAAAACTTTTTTCATCTCCGATAAAAGGGCGCCACTTAAGAAAAGAAAACACAAAATTAACTTTGTTTGTTTTTATTTATTTATAAACTAATTCATTGTTTATTTGTATTTATAATGCCGTTCAAGCCAACATCATATATTTTTACACACTCTATTTTATTTCAATTTCAACAATAAGTAATTATTCCATATTTACATCATGCCCATCAAATGTACAAACGCAGACATCATGTAACTGCAAATAAAAATAAATGATCGATATAGCAAAATGTAGAACCAAAACAGGTACATTTTTCAATTACACTTTCCTTTTTTGTGTTCACATAAAACCACGTGCCACTTCTGAATAAATAAATTAACATGTAATGGTTCTAGACATGTATATACTTAACCTATAAAAATAATTTTTTCCCTGTAAAAAAGTCAAAAAAATTAATTTAATTTTCCCGACCATTTAATGGTCTCAAATTCTATCATTTAAATGATAGAATATGTTTGCGGTATTTGAGAACCATTCAAATGCTTATTGCGCCCATACATTTTTCTCCGCTCGAAAACGTTTTTTACAAAGACAAAATACATGGTTTTCGCGGCAATTACATGCTCTAGATAAGCATTAAATGGATGCGGCAACCATGTCCAAACATGGTTTTTCTGTGCGTGTACACCCAGAGAAATGATTGGTTGGAATTCGATTACGACAACAGTTTGATAGTGGAGACCCACAATTTTTAATTGTGTGGAATAATTGTTAGTTATTTCTCTTGTTTGATAGTTTATATAATCAATATAACGGTGGTGTGACCAAAAGTTGGTACACACGACCAAATATTGGTCGTTATTTATACATTGAAGTAACTAACCATTTCAATTTATTCCACCCTGTTGTGATAACTGATTTGTTTTGCCAATGTGTCACCAAACCCAACTGAAAGTCCGCCTAGCCAATAAGTTGGTTGTGTTAACAAATTTTATAGTTATAAAGGAATTTGTTACTATGGACTACATAAATATGACAACAAATAAGTTGTTGTTTGATATCATTAATTATAAACTCTAAATTCTCAAAATTTCAATACAATTCAAATTTTTCATGTCGAGTACCCAATATTAGAGAAAATTCTGGCCATAAAGACTTGCTGTGAATTAGGTATATATTCTTTTTAATTCGGTAGCTGCATTCTTAATTGGTGAGTAGCATAATCATCAAATGAAGTTAATACCACTCACTCACTTACGTTCTTCCCTACTAGAGATATTTTAACAAATGTGACGATTTCCGAGGATGGGAATGGTAAATATATAGATTGGCTACCTCCCCATCGAACTTAAAATCGATCAGAACTGAAGAAAGATTCTGGTGCAAAGACATAACAACATGTCAAGGTCCATGCGTGAGTCACGATCGGGTAATTGTGAGTGGAGCATCAGCAGCATCTGCATCATTTCCATTCAGTTTTTAGTTATTAATTAATAATTTAATTAAATACAGAGTAAAATTAATTCACCAAATGGTTTCTTTAATTTCTCAAGCATTGGTTGTCCGAAAATAATAAATAGTTGTTTCAACAAACGAATAAAATTTTATTGGTTGGGATTACCAATTAGACTTATAATGTGCCCAAATTTTAGTTATCGAAACAATTTGATATACTGTTGTGCAAGACAACAGTTGGTTGCTTTGACAAATTTTGTCAGTTATATTCTGGTAGTAGATGGGACCGAATAATTTGGTTGGCAAAAGAATTGGTTGGCACAACAAATTTGTTTTCTGTGTGTAGTTAAAATTTCTACGAATAATCAAATTTTTCTAAAATTAACCAAAATTTTTCTTCGTCTTCTTTAGCTCGGAATTGATACCACCATCATTAATGTGAAGACAAAATCTTTGGTGCCGGACATGCTTTGTTTCAGTGTACGCAAAGAAAAAATATTTGGAAACTTTTTTTAATTGTGCAGCTTATGATTTCTTTCAAAAAGTTCAAATTTTTTTAAACTAAAAAAATTAAACAACAAATACTTTTTATTCCAAAATCATAGTCTATATCGGTTATATAAAGCACTGTTTTTTCTGCATTTTGAGGTTTCGTATTAATATAGTAGTATGTAATGCCGAATATCCTCTCGAAATCTTCTTGAAATTGACTGTTTGGTTCGCTCTTCGATTCTCCGTCCAGGTGAATGGTAAAATTTATAAAATTTAATAATTTCATCTACATTGTTTGTATTACAGAAAAATGGTTAAAACTTGTTGTTGTTGTTTTGAGTTAGCCTTTATGAAATTATTTTCACATTCTGTAAAAGAATCAACGTTTATCACAAAATGTATATAATTCTCTTCTCAAACAAATCCTTACAGCGAAAAGCAAATGTTATTTGTCTAAAATTTCTTTTAGGAGGAACGAATTAGTTTTTACGTATATAGTAAAAACTAAAACAATTTTTTTTTTTAAACTAAAAAATTCTCATACTTAGTGAATTCAAAGAAAAAATTACTGATTACGAATTTTCCAAATAAAAATTGGCTACGCTGCTGTTAACTACATCGAATTTTTCTTAATTGCGTTACTTTGACCTACCATGAATATGGTGGGAAATTTCGTTTATTTCTTAACTTGTGAAGCAAAATAATTACAAGTTATCATTGTCATAATAATTTATAACCGTTAAATGTTCCCCATGCGAACTTATGTCGAAGTTAAATATTGAATATTTTTATGGCCACCACTAAACGACCATCCGGCAACAGTCAAAATAAAGAGTATGTCCTCTTGACGAGAAAAGTGGTGGGAACTGTGCCCGCAAACAGCAATCCTCCAAGAGAACATACGCAACTACAAGCATTGTACAACAAAGACTCTATTGCCTTGGGAGGATTCTACCACATAACCGTAACCATTACGAACCACGTCGAATGCCTGGGGGTACTTATCTGTTTGTTTATCATTTTAATAAAAAAATAAATAAGTAACGCTTGCCTTTGCTTAGTCCCATTACCTTCTCATCGCATTGGATTACCCGCAATGAGGAGACTTTTGCAGCTTCACTGTCCGTCTAACACCCCAGTCCATGTAACTATTCGATCAACCGCAAGGCAAGTGAGTGATAAGAGAAATTATGCATGACTTTTTCCGCAGTTCGATATTACCATAATGAATCCATTAATTAATGATATTTGAATATTAAGTTCTTTCCAGCACCACCATCACTGCCATTCATACGGTATCTGTGCAGAGTCATCGTCATCATCATCATCAGGCTGTGTAAATACCATCTCTAGGATGGGGAGGGAATGTAACTCATTTGGTCAGACTGTAATCTTGTATCTGCTCTTCTGGCTCAATTGCGTGTGCGACAAAAATGTTTTCTTTAATAAGTGTCCTATAAACAATTCTTGTTTATTCAATGGTTCTTGTGGATGTGAGACGATTAATCGTTCAATTTAAATGTGATAAGTGGTGAAATGCTTACTTCCGTATTCAGGGCGCATACAGAACGTAAAGGCGACTATGTCCCTTCTTCGAAAAGTGCCCTCATGATTTTGAATAAAAAACTGAATTATGGCAAAAATGTTTGGAAAACATATAACTCGGAAAATGTCTTTTAACAACTCTAGGCCATATTAGATTGGAGTTTTAGGAGTATACATTGAACAAATTATTGTCGTGAGGCCAAAGATTTCATGTCCTTAAAAGACGAATGTGAATTTTTGCATAGCATAGACGTATTTCTCGGGTATAAAGTTTTTTTCCTTGTCCAAATGTTGGTAAACTTTTCCATGAATTCGTATTGTCCTTATAGTTAAGTGATTGAAGTTAAAATTGGGTATCATACAATTAAAGAAAATTATATTTGACTAAGGCCAATTTGGCTTTAATAATTCTGAAAAATTCTTCAAAATAAATACCGAATCAATGCCAAAATCATTAATGTAAAGACGTACCCTTTAGAACCGGGCATGTTTTTTTTTTTGCAGTGTAATAACCTTATTTCCATACTAAATTTATATATGTATTATTATTATTTTGGAAATTATATAAAATCAGGTCTTAAATTGGAAATCACATTGATATGTTTCTCCAAATCTGCAGTCGACTTCTTATTATAAGTATACAATGCAGAAAACGAAGCCGACGGGTAGCAATGCTTCTTTTAGTATCCGCTAACACAATGTCTACGGTTTACAATATTCTATTATTTAATTTATTTTTAAATTTAAGTACAAGTTAGATTTTACGAATAGAGGCACCCTCGAAAAAATTGCTTCTCTAACATATGTTCGGGAGCCACCGTGGTGCAATGGTTAACATGCCCGCCTTGCATACACAAGGTCTTGGGTTCGATTCCTGCTACGACCGAAGACGACGGTGGATTATCCCACCTCAGTTATGCTGGTGACATTTCTGAGGGTTTCAATGCTTCTCTAAGTGGTTTCACTGGAATGTGGAACGCCGTTCGGACTCGGCTATAAAAAGGAGGTCCCTTGTCATTGAGGTTAACATGGAATCGGGCAGCACTCAGTGATAAGAGAGAAGTTCACCACTGTGGTATCACAATGGACTGAATAGTCTAAGTGAGCCTAACCTAACATATGTTCCAAACATATTTTGCAGGAAACTCATATATTATTGGATATTTTCGAAACATTAATATGTTTGTTTTATGTGAACATATTATATGTTTGGAAGCATTTGGAGCCCAAAAATATTATATGCTTGAGATAATTTTCTCCCAAAGAAGATTGTGTAAAAAAAAATATTTCTGCCTAATTGCATATTCCCTCACATCTTTCTCTCTTCCACGAGATTTTTTAGTTTATAGGACTTTTTTCTGTAATACAAACAATGCTGAAGAAATTATTCAATTTAATAAATTTGTTAAAGTTTCTCTTTCGCCTGGACGGAGAATCGAACCGAGGACCATACTGTTTGTAAGCAAACCCACTATCCACTGGTCTATGTTGCTGTTATAGACACCAATAGACAATTATCGTTATGTTACATTTATATAGCATAATTTGCAGCGCCCACAAGCCGATACAAACAAAACATTATTCAACAGAAACATACATTTGTTGGCCACATGGAGCAAAGGTTAGCATGTCCGCCTTGCATGCAAAGGGTCCTGGGTTCAATCCCTGCTCCGACCGAACGCCATTTTTTTTTTATTTTTGTATTTATATATTATTACATTAAATTTTTACAATGAAACTTCGAAATGTGTGTTATTAAAGATATACAGTCAGAAAAGAACAGTGCTTTATATAAATGAAATGGACTGAGCTTTTGGATAAAATATAATTTTTTATTGCAAAAATAACAATTTTGTAACAAAAAAGTGTTTTTGTTATAAAAGTTTGAAATTTTCGAAGCAATTCAAAAACTCTAACAAAAGAAGAAAGTTGTAAATAATTTTACAATATAAATAAAAATTTATATAGGCGTGAACTATTTTTTACTAGCATTTAACACCATTTTAAATGCATTTAGAAACACAAATAAATATGAATATTTATTAACGAATAATTTTGTACTTAATTTAATTTTTACCTTTAAGGTCAGTATTAAATTGGCATTATCGCTCTAAAATAATAATTCATTTTACAGAAAAAAAAACTTTCCAATTATTGCTTGGGATCATTCCTCACCAAGTTATAATACAATTTTATGTTATTCTGCTTTTTGAGATTCGAGTTTTGCCGCTAAAATGAAAAATAAATTTAGCAGCAAAACTCGCTGCTAACTCGCCTTTATTTTTGAAAGTGTCCGTCAACTCCTCTTGGACTACTTGTTAATAAAGAGTAACTAAACTTATTTTTTGTCTGAAGATCTCTTTGTAATTTTTATATATTTTCCACTGTTTTTTTTTAATTTCCTCTCTTCCTCAATATTTTGACTTACTCGTCGTACGTTCCGATTTCTTTTGACGAACCAAGAAAAACATTGTGCCCATAATGCCAAAATGATGAACAAAACACATGTCTACACATACTTAAATTGCTCTCAAGGCAAAAACACATGCTGTTTTTTTATGTCTATTCTCTTGGTTCCAAATGTCTATTCTCTTTACTCCGAATACGCAATTTAATATTCAAATTAAATAATATTTAGACATAAGCATATAAAATTTTTGGCCTTACCATAAACCATTATTCCGAAACAACATACAAGCGGTTTCACAGAAATTGCTCTATTTTGATTCTCTCGCTGTGTTATATTGATATCTTTCGTCAGCCCTCCCGGTTTCCATCTCTATTTCTTTCTCTATACTCTCTCTCTCTCTCTCTGTCGCTCTCTGAATAAAATATCACAACATATATATGTTTACTCGAAATTTGTAAATGTATATATATATGTTTACATTCACACATATTATTTATATGAAACATTCATTCCCCAAACATAATATATTCTAACATATTAACATATGTGTCCCAAACATTTAGTGTTAGTTTAGGAACATTACATGTTTGCACTTAAAAATATTGTGTAAAAAATTTGAGCTCCAAACATATAAAATTTACACCCAAACATATGAAAAACAGGGTTTTTCCGTGTAGTTGACTTTATAAGTTCATAAACTAACATAACATGTTTGGGACATACAGTTTTTGAAAATATAATATGTTTGGATGTAAACATATATTAATTTAGAAATACCCTATAAACATACATGTCTTTAGAAAGAGAGACATAGAGAGTATGCTACAAGTAAAAAAATTAAAGTAATCAATTAGCGCCTCAAAATATATATAATTTTTTTTTCTACTAGTGTATGCCTAAGGTGAAACATAATATGTTTGAACAATACAAAAAATATTTTGTTTGAGCCAAAATATATATTCTTGAAGCAGAATGTGTTTGGGATATATGTTACAGAAGCGATTTTTTGAGGGTGTATACTAGAGGTCTGCACAATTCCATTTGTAAATGAAGAGTACACGTGTACTTGCTACATGAGTACATCTATTTGAGAGAGTCGCAAAACAATTGGTACACATTTTGATGAACACCAAAAGCCACGAGAAACTTCTTGTAGCTACTCTGATGTCTTCACTACCAACAAACACATATTCCTCTTTCTCTCTTATTGAAGTGTACTCAGAGTGGTCACGTCGAGTATGTTGCGAGAACAAAACTTCATAGAGTACTCCATGTACCACGTGCAGTTTCAGAAATACAAGAAAACAGTTACTCTCCATAATATATGTTTTCGGATTGATATAAAGAACGGCAAACATTAAGGTAAGTGTGTGACATACATAAATATATGAAATATGTGACATACATACATATCTATGATTAATAATAATGGAAAGTTTTGCTTCGCACATAACTGAGAAATACTTGTGGTACCACGTGAAGTGAAGAGAATCCATGTTGTACTTTTTCTCAAGTACTTGCATTTTTATTGTTCCTTTTTTTCGGAACACATATTGTTTCGGATAAGTACTTGGTGGTATTTGACAAGCAAGTATTCTCTTCACTTCACTACTTGCGCTCTGAAAGACAGTGTATGTACTATATTCGACAGCGAATTGCATACATGTAGTGAAAAGTTATTCGATGCAGACCTCTAGTGTATACAAAGAGAATAACTTTACAGTGTTGTATTTTCTTATAAATATGAAGAAATGAAGCGTAGTTGGTATTGTTTTCAAACTCAAACTAAACTGCAACAAAACTCAAATACAGGTAAAGAAACGTTATGTTTTGAGTTTATTTATCTTGTTTCGTACATATGAGAGTAACAGTTTGTTGTAATTCTCTCACGCTGAGAGAAAGCATATTATGTATGCGTACATCTATTTTATGGCAAAGACCATAAATTGTCAAAAATGTACTTAACCAAAGCAATACTATATGATAAAGCTAAGCCTGTTTCTGTACGTCGAACGAGCTCTATCTATCGACTGCAATGAAAACAAACAGCTGAATTTATAACCAAAAATCAGCTGTTTCTATGCATTTCAGTCGATAGAGCTCGTTCGACATACAGAAACAGACTGTTAGGCACAAAACCTTTACAAATGGTACCTTCGTTATTTTACAAGTTGATAAATATTTTTTTTACTATATTCCAATCCATTACTTTTGAAATTTTGCACAATTCGAACATATTATTCTCGTTGGTAAAATTGTTCAGCTATAAGTGTGTGTGTGTATCTTTAAAAATCTGTAAAATTTATAAATATTGTCCACCACATAATGTGAGCCTATTGTGTCAATGGCATTGATAATTCCATTAAAATTCAAATACTGAGTGGATTGAGCGTAAAATCTGCTAGAATAATAAACAATCCATAATTACGAGAACATTTTCATGATATTAGTGCGATGCTAATATGAAGAGCGTGTAATAGCCGCTGACATGCATGTCCAACATAATTGTGGGAGAATTGATGCCATAAAAGTTTCATTTATTCACCCAATTCATTCATGGGTCTGCATGGGCGCAAAAGGGGATATTGTCTTTTCATGTCACTACATACGCATAACTGGATATGCCTGTATCCAATTCACTGCCATAGATGCCTATCTGAGTATCCAACCGAGTCTGACAGCCCAACCGCCTCTTACTATGTCTGATCCCCAACCCCCTGGATAGCTGGCCATAGTCAACTGATATGTTAGCAGATAAATCGATTTGGCGTGCTTTTGACGTAAAAATGACATTTATTGGCCACACGAGTGTTGAAATCATTGTTTATTTGTCACTCAATTCTCATAAGGCGAAAACTCAAACTAAAGCACTAAGTTTGTACATAACTCACAAATTATTATCCAATATATCAAATGATTGATTTCACTGGCAAACACAACACTTATACTGGTATAGTGATTATGGCGTTTATTGTGGGCGCAAGCGTCTGGGCAGCTCCCCCGTGATTGATTGATGCTAATTTCGCGTAATTTCCTCTAGATCATCATTATAATGAATTAACTATAATCACAATGGAAGAGTGGATGATTCCAATAACATTTGAAGCTATGATTTTTGTAGATGAATGATTTAAAATTGGATCTTAATTATTAAGTAGTGAATGCTGAATAGTGTTTCGTTACGCCTTCTTAAGCTAAATTGGTATAGAGAGTAGATAAACAATTTTAGTTTTAGTGGTAAAGCACAATTAAAGCTGAACCAAATAACAATTTGATATAAATTATTATATTTGATGGTTAGTTAATTGCTAAAATTATGAATCAAATTACCCGAATTAGAAAGACTTGTAAAGATAAATAAGATATGGAACTATACTTACCACAATTAAAAGTACAGATTGCTTATCGACTTATATAGTTTGTATATAAATAAATGGTTGATGTGTAATATTCAAATAAATTACAAACATGTGTTTTTATTTGTATTCCAAAACAATTATATTTGAGACATTTTGCTGCCATCAAACTAATTGGCACCAATTGGTTACTTCCATTATTATACTTGGTACATACTCTGTAAACACATATATGTTTATAAATTAATATATGTTTGCATCTAAGAATATTATATTTACAAACAGTTTATGTTCCAAACATAGTATATTCTAACATATTAACATATATGTCACAAACATATTATGCTAGTTTATGATCATTATAAGCTTGCACTTAAAAATATTGTGTTAAAAAATTTGAGTTCCAAACATATTTATTTTTACACCCAAACATATGAAAAACAATCTTTTTCGTCCGTGTAGGTGAATTGTGCCTCTTATGAATAAATAAATTAACGCAGTAATGCCGTCCATGTACCGCAGTAATTCCGACCAATCCCCGACTGATGCGCAAAATGAAAATGGTATGCATACATCATAAAAAAATCGCCTTTGTAACATTTACTCTCAAACATATTCTGTGTTTTTCCATGTTCCTTTTAGTGATTTTAAACCATTTTATATCCTAAATCACATAGTGGTCAGGGTATAATAACTTTGATGTGCCTACTAGAAATATTGATTTTAGACCCCATAAAATATATACCGATCGACTCAGAATCGCCTCCTGAGTCGATCTAGGCCTTGGTGTCACTCCGTCTGTCTATTTGTCCATGTATTTGTTGTTCGCAGGATTCCGGTCGCAATTATTAACCGATTTTGATTAAATTTGATATAGAGTGCTTTTTGGGCAGAAGGACGAACGCTATTGAATTTGGATGAAATTTAGATATAGCTCCCATGTATATGTATCACCCAATTGCGACAAATTGGGTCGCATTGCGGCACTTTACTAACCGATCATAGTTAAATTTGACACAAAGTAATCCCTGTCACCACCCTTCAAGTCTATAAATTTTCGGTTCAGTTTTGGATATAGCGCCTATATAACATATCTGTGGACTTATGACAAACCCCTATAAGTCGAGATAGAACAATTTCTCAAAAGACTTATTTTGTGTGTAGTTTTTGAAGGCGTATCTTTCTGTGTTTACTGCCCTAGATCGGGAGATATAGAATGGTGAAAACAACATAAGTCGCGAATTTTTTAAGTTTAATTTTGACAAAACAACATAAGGTTTGTGCAATTAACCAATTTTGTTTTTACAAAACAACATATTTCGAGTCATGGCATTTTGTCGAAAAAACAAATAAAAACAAGTAAGGAAAGTCTAAAGTCGGGCGGGGCCGACTATATTATACCCTGCACCACTTTGTAGATCTACATTTTCGATACCATATCACATCCGTCAAATGTGTTGGGTGCTATATATAAAGGTTTGTCCCAAATACATGCATTTAAATATCACTCGATCTGGAAGAATTTGATAGACTTTTACAAAATCTATAGACTCAAAATTTAAGTCGGCTAATGCACTAGGGTGGAACACAATGTTAGTAAAAAATATGGGAAACGTTTAAATCTGAAGCAATTTTAGGGAAACTTCGAAAAAGTTTATATATGATTTATCGCTCGACATATATGTATTAGAAGTTTAGGAAAATAAGAGTCATTTTTACAACTTTTTGACTAAGCAGTGGCGATTTTACAAGGAAAATGTTGGTATTTTGACCATTTTTGTCGAAATCAGAAAAACAAAGATATATATGGGAGCTATATCTAAATCGGAACCGATTTTAACCAAATTTGGCACCCATAGCAACAATGCTAATTCTACTCCCTGTGCAAAATTTCAACTAAATCGGAGTTAAAAATTGGCCTCTGTGGTCATATGAGTGTAAATCGGCCGAAAGCTATATATTGGAGCTATATCTAAATCTGAACCGATTGCAACCAAATTTTGCACGCATAGCAACAATGCTAATTCTACCCTGTGTGCAAAATGTCAACTAAATCGGAGCAAAAAATTAGCCTCTGTGGTCATATGAGTGTAAATCGGGCGAAAGCTATATATGGGAGCTATATCTAAATCTGAACCGATTTCAATAAAACTTGGCACACTTGGCTATAGTCCTAATTGTTCTTCTTGTGCAAAATTTTAAGTAAATTAAGTTAAAACTCTGGCTTCTGGGCCATATAAGTCCATATCGGGCGAAATATATATATGGGAGCTATATCTAAATCTGAACCGATTTCTTCCAAAATAGGGATCTATTCTGAGCCAAAACACATACTTGTGCCAAATTTGAAGTCGATTGGACTAAAACTGCGACCTAGACTTTGATTACCAAAATGTGTTCACGGACAGACGGACAGACGTACATCGCTATATCGACTCAGGAGCCCACCCTTAGCATTTTTGCCAAAGACACCATGTGTCTATCTCGTCTCCTTCTGGGTGTTGCAAACATATGCACTAACTTATAATACCCTGTTCCACAGTGTGGAGCAGGGTATAATAAAATTTAACTTCACTTGTCTTAGTTTTTAGTCAGAATATGATCAATGCGACAAAACACCATAAATAAATGTATGTTATTATACCCTTCACCACTACTGTGGTCAGGGTATAATAAGTTTGTGCATTTGTATGTAACGCCAAGAAATAATTGTCATAGACCCATCTTTTAGTATACCATCGGCTTAGAATTAAATTCTGAGTCGATTTAGCGATGTCCGTCTGTCTGTCCGTCCGTCTGTCTGTATATGTAATTTTGTGCACAAAGTACAGGTCGCAGTTTAAGTCCGATCGTCCTCAAATTTGACACAACGTCTTTCTTCGGGTAGAAGACAATCTCTATTGATTTTGGAAAAAATCGGTTCAGATTTAGATATAGCTGCCATATATAGTTATCACCGATTTGATCTTAATTCACGTATTTATGAACCGACGTTCTTCAAATTTTGTACATCTGAATGTTTTGTCAGTCCCATAAAAACTGCCAAATATCAACTAAATCGGTTCAGATTTATATATAGCTCCCATATATATCTTTCGTCCGATTTGGACTTATATGGCCCCAAAAACGAGAGTTTTGTCCTGATTTGCTTCAAATTTTGCACAACGAGTACGTTTAATAGTATCGCTAATTGTGCCAAATTTAGTTGAAATCGGTTCAGATTTAGATATAGCTCCCATATTTATCTTTCGACCGATTTGGACTTATATGGCCACAAAAGCCAGAGTTGTGCCCTGATTTGCTTCAAATTTTGCACAACAAGTACGTTTAATAGTATCGCTAAGTGTGCTTAATTTGGTTAAAATCGGTTCCGATTTAGATATAGCTCCCATATATATCTTTGGTCCGATTTGGATTTATATGGCCTCACAAGCCAGAGTTTTGCCCAGAGTTGCTTGAAATTTAGCACAAGGAGTACGTTTTATAGTATCGTTAATTGTGCAAAATTTAGTTGAAGTCGGTTCAGATTTAGATATAGCTCCCATATATATCATTCGCCCGATTTGGACTTATATGCCCACAGACGCAAAAGTGCTACCCTGATTTACATGAAATTTTGCAGAGGGAGTAAAATTGAACATGAAACTTTGCACAGGCAGTAGAATTAAGGTTCTGCATATGCGTGTTTATTTTGGTTGATATCGGATCAGATTTTGATATAGCTCCCATATATATCTTTCGCCCGATTTTCCGTCATATGACCACAGAAGTCAAAGTTGTAATCCGATTTACGTGAAATTTTGCACACGGAGTAGATTCAACATAGTAACTATGCATGTGAAATTTGATTACAATCGGTTCAGATTCCGATATAGATTCCATATATATGTTTTTCCTATTTAGGCAAAACTGGCCGAAATACCTACATTTTCCTTATCAAATCGCCACTGCCAAGTCGAAAACTTATCAAAATGACTCAAATTTTCCTATTACTCTATTACACATCTATCGACCGATAAGTTATAAATACACTTTTGCGAAAAATTGGTTCATATTTAAATGTTTTCTATATTTTTTACTAACATTGTGTTCCACCTCAGCGCATTAGCCGACTTAAATGTAAAATCTATAAATATTGCAGAACTCTGTACAGATCTGCTCAGATATACAGAATATATGTGTATGGATTCATATAGCATCCAACACATTGGACGGATATGATATGGTATCGAAAATGTGGACTTACAAGTGGTGAAGGGTATAATATAGTCGGCCCCGCCCGACTTTAGACTTTCCTTACTTGTTTTAATCGTACTTTTGTGAGACTATGACAATATTTATATCATATTAGCTCCGTTTGCGCACCCGATAAATTTGGAATACAATTGTAAATTATACTGGGAATCATTCGTCTACTCCAGAAAATTGAGATATAGAGAAGTTGCAGGTTTTTACTGAACAGGAAAAACTTGCAAGATATAGTACAAAATTATCAGCTATTTTGAGTCATAAACAATTCATATAACATATGCGATATATTGGACAGTGTCAGTCAGAAGTGTATTAGAAAATTGGAATATGTTTAGTTTTAATTGGTTTAAAACCAGAAAATGTGTTAATGGTAATTTGGAAAACGGGTACATTTGTGCCAATGTTACCAATGTTACGAGACTATAATCCATTCTCTCTCTCTTGCAAGTTTTTACTGAATATTTTTTATTGGAAAAAAAAACACGAACAGACCTATGGTTGTTTAAAAAAATACACCACATTGTGGCGGGAATCGTTGTTAATGTTTGAGTTGAGCTTTGAAGTATGTTGAAAATCTTATTCTGACAGCAAGGTTTAGATAAATACGCATATTTGTGCAAATTTCAACTGAAACGTGTCGAAAATAACAAGTGAGTAAAGTAGAAAGTCGGGCGAGGCCGACTATAGCATACCCTAAACCACTCCTACCAACATAGTAAACATAAGCATTTATGGTGTATAATTGAAATAGATTTGGAAAATAACCCGTATTTCCTTATTTAAAAAAAATTAATGGGAACATGTTTATGAGAGCTTTATCTCAATTTGAACACAAATGCTTCATATTAGGAGCTATACTGGATTTTACACCTACATAGTTAGTAGGACACTAATATTGAGTCCATTATTAAAAAAGAGGAAATCTTTCAATTAGGGTGGGTGATGTAGCCAAATTTATTCAAATCGGACAATACATTTATGTAAGAGCTATATGTAAGTCGGAGTAAATTTTAGTAAGATCGGTTAATAAATAAGGCTGTTATGACCAAGTTTTGGTAAATCGGGCGATACATAACAGGTTGGCTGATAAGTCCCCGGTCTGACACATAGATGGCTTCGCTATTATTAAATGCATATTATTTTTATATAGTACCAACCTTCAAATGATTCGTGTCAAAATTTGACGTCTGTAAGACAATTAGTTTGTGAGATAGAGCGTCTTTTGTGAAGCAACCTTTGTTATTGTGAAAAAGAATGGAAAAAAGGAATTTCGTGTTTTGATAAAATACTGTTTTCTGAAGGGAAAAATACGGTGGAAGCAAAAACTTGGCTTGATAATGAGTTTCCGGACTCTGCCACAGGGAAATCAACAATAATTGATTGGTATGCAAAATTCAAGCGTGGTGAAATGAGCACGGAGGACGGTGAACGCTGTGGACGCCCGAAAGAGGTGGTTACCGACGAAAACATCAAAAAATCCACAAAATGATTTTGAATGACCGTAAAATGAAGTTGATCGAGATAGCAGAGGCCTTAAAGATATCAAAGGAACGTGTTGGTCATATCATTCATCAATATTTGGATATGCTGAAGCTCGGTGCCGCGCGAACTCACATTTGACCAAAAACAACAACGTGTTGATGATTCTCAGCGGTGTTTGCAGCTGTTAACTCGTAATACACCCGAGTTTTTCCGTCGATATGTGACAATGGATGAAACATGGCTCCATCACTATACTCCTGAGTCCAATCGACAGTTGGCTGAGTGGACAGCGACCGGTGAACCGTCTTCGAAGCGTGGAAAGACTCAAAAGTCCGCTGACAAAGTAATGACCTCTGTTTTTTGGGATGCGCATGGAATAATTTTTGTCGATTATCTTGAGAAGGGAAAAACCATCAACAGTGATTATTATATGGCGTTATTGGAGCGTTTGAAGGTCGAAATCGCGGCAAAACGGCCACATATGAAGAAGAAAAAAGTGTTGTTCCACCAAGACAACGCACCGTGCCACAAGTCATTGAGAACGATGGCAATAATTCATGAATTGGGCTTCGAATTGCTTCCTTACCCACCGTATTCTCCAGATCTGGCCACCGCGACTTTTTCTTGTTCTCAGACCTCAAAAGGATGCTCGCAGGGAAAAAATTTGGCTGCAATGAAGAGGTGATCGCCGAAACTGAGGCCTATTTTGAAGCAAAACCGAAGGAGTACTACCAAAATGGTATCAAAAAATTGGAAGGTCGTTATAATCGTTGTATCGCTCTTGAAGGGAACTATGTTGAATAATTAAAACGAATTTTGACAAAAAAAATGTGTTTTTCTTTGTTAAACCGGAGACTTATCAGCCAACCTGTTACATATGGGTCCGGAGATACCACAGAAGATTACCTTGTGCTAAATTTTAGTAGGATCGTTTACTAACATAAATGAGGAAGTTGTGGTCAAAACTAATATTATTGGAGCGAAATTTTTGAACATCGGGCGATACATATTTATGCGAGCTATATCTAAATATGATGATATTTTTCAAGTTTGGTTGATACTATATCTAAATCGGAACCGATTTGGGTTATTCTTTGCAGGTACACGCAGAGAAGAAACATGATTGTCACAATCATATTCGAAGAGCAAAATAATATGATAGGAGATATTTTTGCGGCAACCATGTAACATTTTCACCTGCAACCATGTTGGCTCAGTGAACATGGTTCCAAAAAAAAAAATAAAATTGTCCTCATCTAAAATGTTATTATATTGATAAAAAGAATTTTGTTTCCATTAAAAGACAATGGTCACGAACTAAAATGATGGTATTAGTCAGAGTGTTTTTTCCAGTTAAAATAATATGGTCACAACCTAAAATGTTTTGATCTTTATGATCCGTCCAATGTGTTGGATGCTATATGAATCCATACACATATATTCTGTATATCTGAGCAGATCTGTACAGAGTTCTGCAATATTTATAGATTTTACATTTAAGTCGGCTAATGCGCTGAGGTGGAACACAATGTTAGTAAAAAAATATAGGAAACATTTAAATATGAACCAATTTTTCGCAAAAGTGTATTTATAATTTATCGGTCGATAGATGTGTAATAGAGTAATAGGAAAATTTTAGTCATTTTGATAAGTTTTCGACTTGGCAGTGGCGATTTGATAAGGAAAATGTAGGTATTTCGGCCAGTTTTGTCTAAATAGGAAAAACATATATATGGAATCTATATCGGAATCTGAACCGATTGTAATCAAATTTCACATGCATAGTTACTATGTTGAATCTACTCCCTGTGCAAAATTTCACGTAAATCGGATAACAACTTTGACCTCTGTGGTCATATGACGGAAAATCGGGCGAAAGATATATATGGGAGCTATATCAAAACCTGAACCGATTTCAACCAAAATAAACACGCATATGCAGAACCTTAAGTCTACTGCCTGTGCAAAGTTTGAAGTTCAATTCTACTCCCTCTGCAAAATTTCACGTAAATCAGAGTAGCACTTTTGCCTCTGTGGGCATATTAGTCCAAATCGGGCGAATGATATATATGGGAGCTATATCTAAATCTGAACCGACTTCAACTAAATTTTGCACAGTTAACGATACTAAAAAACGTACTCCTTTAGCAAAATTTCAAGCAACTCAGGGCAAAACTCTGGCTTTTGAGGCCTTATAAATCCAAATCGGACCAAAGATACACAGATAAAAATAAGTTTGAGAACCAATAACTTTTGTTGGAAAACCAATAACAAAATTTGTTAATTTTCCTGCAACAAACTAATGTGTACTTTTAATAACCATTATTACAAAAAAGTTGTTAGCAATCGTCACCATCAGAAGGCAACAAATAATTTGTGTTCTCAATAACATAATTTGTAAGTAATTTGTTGAGTATCCAACAGTACAAAATATTTGTTGTTGAACGTTACGTTTAATCCTCAACAAATATTTTTGAATTTGAACGAAAAAATTTGATTGTGGTTTGTTGGAGTTTATCAATGACCTGTAACAAATTTATTGGTGTATTGATAAAAAATTAAATTGAAATTAAAATTGACAGAATTTTGCTATGAATTGCACCAAAATTGCCGGAACAATTTGGGAGATATTTTGTTAAGTACACACAGAGAAGGAATATGACCGAAATGTTATTTTTGGACGGGGAACATGTAACATTTTTGTGTCGAAAATCCTATACTCAGTTTTGTAAATGTTTGACAATTTTAAATTTGAGTAGTCCCGGGTCTAGCAAGCATTTTGACAACTTTTTTCCCAGTGCTATATATTCTAGTTAATTAGAATTGTAGTAACTCTAATCCCGATATTAATATGGTTTTATTATTTATCTCATACAAAAACACATTTAAGAAACTACCATATTGCAAAATATACAAATAATATATAAAATATATAAATATAGCTTTCGTACATATTCTCAGCGATGTGTGCGTAACCAGTCTTGTATTTTTGTTTTCATATCGATAGCAGTCAACTATTTTCGCAACAAAGCAATTTGTTGAAAATTCAGAATATTTCTATTATTTCCTCTGTGAAGCATCTACAAACACATTTCAACAACAAATGCCTCATGTTCAATAGACAAATTTGTTGAGCATAAGCAGATTCTACATACAAATAAAGTTGTTAATATTTATTTGCAGTTATTTTTTTGTGTGTATATATGGAGCTATATCTAAATCGGAACCGATTTTAACCAAATTAAGCACACTTAACGATACTATTAAACGTACTTGTTGTGCAAAATTTGAAGCAAATCAGGGCAAAACTCCGGCTTTTGGGGCCATATAAGTCCAAATCGGTCGAAAGATATATATGGGAGTTATATCTAAATCTGAACCGATTTCAACTAAATTTGGCACAATTAACGATACTGTTAAACCTACTCCTTGTACAAAATTTTAATCAAATCAGGGCAAAACTCTGGCTTTTGAAGCCATATAAGTCAAAATCGGACGAAAGTTATATAGGGGAGCTATATCTAAATCTGAACCGATTTCAACTAAATTTGGCGCAATGAACGATACTACTAAACGTACTCGTTGTGCAAAATTTGAAGCAAATCAGGGCAAAACTCCGGCTTTTGGGGCCATATAAGTCCAAATCGGTCGAAAGATATATATGGGAGTTATATCTAAATCTGAACCGATTTCAACTAAATTTGGCACAATTAACGATACTGTTAAACCTACTCCTTGTACAAAATTTTAATCAAATCAGGGCAAAACTCTGGCTTTTGAAGCCATATAAGTCAAAATCGGACGAAAGTTATATAGGGGAGCTATATCTAAATCTGAACCGATTTCAACTAAATTTGGCGCAATGAACGATACTACTAAACGTCCTCGTTGTGCAAAATTTGAAGCAAATCAGGGCAAAACTCTCGCTTTTGGGGCCATATAAGTCCACATCGGACGAAAGATATATATGGGAGCTATATATAAATCTGAACCGATTTAGCTGATATTTGCCAGTGTTTACGGGACTAACAAAACATTCAGATGTGCAAAATTTGAAGAACGTCGGTTCATAAATACGTGAATTATGATCAAATCGGTGATAACTATATGTGGCAGCTATATCTAAATCTGAACCGATTTTTCCAAAATAAATAGCGATTGTCTTCTACCCGAAGAAAGACGTTATGTCAAATTTGAAGACGATCGGACTTAAACTGCGACCTGTACTTTGTGCACAATCGGCTAAATCGACTCAGAATTTAATTCTAAGCCGATCGGTATACTAAAAGATGGGTCTATAACAATTATTTCTTGGCGTTACATACAAATGCACAAACTTATTATACCCTGTACCACAGTAGTAAAGGGTATAATGAATATAATGTAATTAATATGAATTTTAGATGAAATAAAGCATTTAGTTTTTTTAAATATCAATCAATTGTCGTGGCTTTTAGGGGAAACAATTCTGACAACGCTGATTCCAAATACAGTTGATGAACATTACGAATAATTGTATTAAAATTGTAATATTTATACATACAGTGCTGTTCAAAACATTTGCAACTAACCCCACCACGAACTTAATCTAGGTATATCCCCCATAATAAAAATTTTATGTTTAGCTTCCACTTAAAAAAAATACCTTAAAAATTATAAGGACCTTAAAGAGGATAGATTAAAAGTACAAAATTTTATCCTAAACAGATCGACAGAGGCGTTTATGCCCTATTTTTGAAATAATTCGATAGAATGCCAGTAAAAACTATAATGAGCATATTAGAAATCAAAAACTAATTTTGTAAAAGTATAATGACCACAATTGAACTGTGTCTCGAGTTATAAACGGTGGATGCACCAGAACTGTGCATATTGGGGAAAGAAAACGTAAGATTTCGATAAAAGAAAATTGAAAACTTAAAAGAACTCTATAACAGCTCTCATCAATATTATCAAAAAAACCAAAAAAAATCACTTCAACGGGATGTATCAACTATAACGATGAGACGTATAACTGTGGAAGTCGAAGTGCGATCATACAAAAATATCAAAAAACACTTATTTATAAGATATAGAAATACCTTAAATGGCCGAGAAGCTAAAAAAAATGTTTTATATTCTGACGAATTAAAGTTTAACTTGCACGGCTTGTATATCAGATGTTTGGTACGACGACCCAAAAATATTCTAGGAAATTCCGTCTGTTTGGATTTTTCAAGATCCTATTCATGAACCCATGCATACGTCTAAGATGAAGACCTAAATGATGAAGAACTAAATAACGTAGAGAACCTTTGAGAAATTGTAAAATAAAAAATTGGAATTATTTTTTTTTTAACCGTGATGATTAATATTTTAAATGGCCCATTATTGACCATTAAATCTTGTCAATGCCAGGAAACAGGTAAAACACCTCATTTTCTATTTTGTAAAGTAAATTAAAACCCCTATTTTTCCATAATTTTATAAATTATCAAAAAAACTTTGTCACTAGTTTCCCTATTCTCTAAAATCTTTAAAACTGACGTAATATGTAACAACATTGCATTAAAGTCTTAGTATTAATATTTCAATTTTCATTATAATTACCGTTTATTTTCGAACGGCGATGTGGTTGCAAATGTTTTGAGCAGCACTGTAAGTAAAACTATTCGAGGGATTAGAGATAACACTCTTCTATGGTTTAGATAAGCATTACATTATAAAAAATCCTGATTCTTCTAGGATTGCAACAGCATCAAGGGAAATATGTAGAATTGTTTATTTATTTATGCAAAAAAAGAAGTTGTGAGTTTAATGAAGGGAAGAAATAATTTTAAGGTAACACCCAGTGAAGGAATGTGATCACCTCAAACATGTTTTAAGAGCAAAATGTTATTTTTGGGTGGTGACCATGTAACATGGTTTTCGCAACCATATTATTTTCTCGGAAATCATGTATCTGATTTCGGCAAGCAGGTTATATTTGACGAGAAAATAACATTTAAGTGACACACATGTTACATGGTCACCATACAAAAGTAACATTTTGCTCTTGAAACATGTTTGAGGTGATCATATTCCTTCTCTGCGTGAATATTCATAGGACCTATTATGATAAAAGTCATGGCGGAGGGAATAAAATCTTCGACTTCTCTGTTCTTTCATCTTTGTTTTATATTAAAATCGTAGTCATTCTAGGCTGGATCTTTTTATTTCACAAAGAAAATTTCACCAATGCATCTTCGGTGGTATTATCTTCCACGGCCTATATGTTTCTCAAAGCAAATCTTAAAGGCACAAAGAACTCACGGACATAATATTGCTGTATTCGGCTGCAAATGTAAGAAACTTTTTTAGGAATACATTACAACTTTGCCAATGCAACTAGAACAGCACCTAGGCATTAAAATGTGCCGTAAAACGAAGACAAAGTACATGTACGTGAAGAGCGATCCAATGACGACATATCCAACCTCAATGGGTAGACCAGAAGGATAGCAACCAACCAGTATATACAATAAAGCAAATGCGACTGCCTTGTCTATGGGTTTCTTTCGGGGAAACACTCACATCCTCGAACGTGCAAAATGGCTTTTAGGCAAATATGGGGTTTCCAGTGAGACCATTTATTATGGTTGGACTTAGCCAAGCATTGGGCGGTCGTAAAACATTTCTGCTACGGCTCATAAAATGTGAAATGCAAAGTACGAGAATTTAGTTGGAGCAAATTATTACATTGCTGTGTATGGCAATGAATGTTCCTGCAGAGTTTTCATAATCGACAAACGTGCAGTAAAAATCACTCTGACTCAATTGACTTGAAGTGGTTCATAATTATGGCGACACCCACTCTAATTAGAAGGGCATTTCCATCCAATCGACAATTCCACTTTTTCCTATACTCCATTAGAGATTGTATGTTTTCGAGCGGATTTATACTCAATTGACGCCACCATGACAAATTATAACAATAATCGGTCGACTAGGATTTCCAATGTCTCCATCAGGCAAATAATTGGATAAATGTAAAATAAGAATCACATGGCTGGGTTCCCTTTTGTGTACTATTGGGCTTGAAAATTCACAAGCAAATTCGTGGCTCAATTTTAATAAATTTTTGTTTGTGTGTAGAATGATTTAAATTATTGTTTACAAAATTGATTTCAGCAGTATGTTTTTAAGTTATTAAGTGTTCAATCAATTTCTCTGTCAACCGGACAGTTGACTGGGACGTTTGCTATATTAACATATTAAAATTAACCAGGGATCCGGAGCAGAGCGGAGCTAACTCTTTTTTGCCGGAACGACATTATTAATACCCGAATGTAAAACCGCTCCGCTCCGGAAAAAATATTACTTGAATAAAATATGTAACTTTGAAATTACACTGTGTAGGTAATTTCAAATATGGCTAATACTTAGAGTATGTTAGTGTGAGTAAACGTTTAAAATGTGGGACATGTATTTTTGTACGTACGTACATTGGGAAAAACACAGCGTGTTTTTTTAGTAATTGCTTTCAAAAACGGCAAATGTCAAAATATATCTCTAGTATGTGTTTTAAAAGTAACAACAGCATCATTCAATCAATTTCATCCCGCACTGAAAAAAATATTGTCGTGAGGTCAAAGATTTCATGTCTTTAAAATACGAATGCAAATTTTGCTTAGCATATAAGACGCATTTCTCTAACATAAAGTTTTTTCCTTGTCCAAAAGTCGATAAACTTATCAATGAAGTCGTATTGTCCTTATAATTAAGTGATTTGACTAAAAATTGGTATCATAACATGAAAGAAGAAATATTTGGGCTAAGGTCAACTTGACTTTAACAATTCAGAAAAATTCTTTCAATTTAATTAAATTGTCTTTAAATTTGTTATCTTTTTGCAACTTGACTGCAAAGAAAAAAATCGTTCAAATATAGGACATGTTTTTCAACTCTTTATTTTAAAGACGTTTTTTACTTGAAACATAGCATAATTTCTATTGGAAGTCGAGTCTTAATTTGGAAAATAAAGTTGTCGTTAACTCGTTTTTAAAGGACTTTGATAGCATATGAAGAGAAAAAGCAAAAAATTAAAATTTGCTTCCTAGAACCCAGTACACAAAACCCAAATTTAAAAGAGAATTGCGTCTTAAAAGTATCCTTACTTGTACTCTCCGCTTCTTTGGCTCGGAATCAATATCAAAATTTTTAAAGTAAAGACAAAATCTTTGGAACCGGGCATGCTTTTTTTTCAGTGCGTATTACTACAATATTATATATATATATATATTTATATAATATATATTTTTTTATTTTTCTAAGGACATTCATATTTGCTTTACTATTGTACTATATCACAGCATTCTATTATTTCTGATATTATTTCTCGAAAATTAAATTACAATTAGGGATACTTTCAATTTTAGTTGAAAAATGTGCGCATATACATATATTTTAATTTTTTCTCACATTGAAAACTAATGACTTGATTTGTATTATTGCATGTTATCTACTTTTTTTGAAAACGAACATTTCTTAAAAACGCTGTTCGAAAATGTATTTCTCCAATAAAGGGAAAAAAGGGAAATTCGGTAACACTAGATCTGAGTAAGAATATTCGTGAGTATACCACGGACTGATTTCGGTGGGGGTTGTTGTTGCCGGTTTTTCAAACATAAACACACACATTCCTAATATAACAAAACCTCTTCTCTATACTCAAAAACAAAAAAAAGTGAACTCAATATTTCACTAAAGCCAATTTAACATTATTTTAGTTCATCGATTTGTTATATATGGAGAAAGTTTCCTTTACTCTAATAATTTTTTGCGTACGTTAGTTAAATGAACTAAAAAAAGGGAAACAATTATACACAAATGAAGTAAAAAGTTATACTAAATTCGTACTTCTCACAAAATAGTTCATTATTTCTTTAAATTTGAAAATTTTTCTACAAATGCGTCCATCATGAACTTCGTATGCCACTAAAGACATTCTTGCAATTTTTAACTCCAATTTTTTCGTTCTAACTACAAAATTTTCTTTAACAAGTGAAAAAAATAAATTAAATGGAATTTTCTTGAATTTGTCGAAAAATATTTACTTATTTTTGTGATATCGGCGTGGTGTCAGCGTTTCTAATACTGTTTAGTTAAAAATTTCTAAAACTGTTGTTGTTTTTTTATTTCAGCTTAAAACCATACATTGACTAAACTACAAGAGTAGCTTAACCAACAGAGGAAAAGAATGTTTGTCAAATTTATTTGGGCAAAGCCCTATAGACTGCAAGATGGTTGGATGGACGCACGTTTCGGAATTACCACATTCCTCATCAGCATCCTCTACTTGCAGCAAAACTATCAACCAATTATCAGAATAAATTCAGGCAGTTTTTTAAACCCAACAAGAACCACACTTGAACCCTCCGAAAAAAGGTTTTACATTGATAGCCGGCTTATGCCGAAATAAATTCGAAACAAACATATCTCTTTTCCTATGCCACTGTCAAATCATCGATTTGAATTCACATGGCTGGGTTTGACATTGGCATAGGAAAAGAGATATGTTTGTTTCGAATTTATTTCGGCATAAGCCGGCTATCAATGTAAAACCTTTTTTCGGAGGGTTCAAGTGTGGTTTTTGTTGGGTTTAAAAAACTGCCTGAATTTATTCTGATAATTGGTTGATAGTTTTGCTGCAAGTAGAGGATGCTGATGAGGAATGTGGTAATTCCGAAACGTGCGTCCATCCAACCATCTTGCAGTCTATAGGGCTTTGCCCAAATAAATTTGACAAACATTCTTTTCCTCTGTTGGTTAAGCTACTCTTGTAGTTTAGTCAATGTATGGTTTTAAGCTGAAATAAAAAAACAACAACAATGCTTAAAGAACAAAACCAACAATAACAAAACAAAAAAAAATTTCTAAAACTATTAAATTTTTTCTAAAATTAACTAAATGTTTTCTTCCTGGGGGGTTCACTGTTTTTTCAGTGTACGTCTGTTGCAAAAAAAACTTTCGGAGAGTAGTTACTTCTACTCCCTGTATAGACTTTCAATCAGTGCTGCCGCTAGTGAAAAATTGAGTGAAGTAGATTTTGGAAAGAAGTGGAGTAGATTGAATAAAATTGAAGTAGCATACATTTTTGAAAACAAAACAATAGAATTCATTTTATTATACCCTCCACCATAGGATGGGGGTATAATAACTTTGTCATTCCATTTGTAACACATCGAAATATTGCTCTAAGACCCCATAAAGTATATATATTCTGGGTCGTGGTGAAATTCTGCCTCGATCTGAGCATGTCCTACCGTCTGTTGAAATCAAGCTAACTTCTGAACGAAAGAAGCTATCGACTTGAAACTTGGCACAAGTAGTTGTTATTGATGTAGGTCGGATGGTATTGCAAATGGGCCATATCGGTCCACTTTTACGTATAGCCCCCATATAAACGGACTAACAAATTTGGCTTGCGGGGACTCTAAGAGAAGCAAATTTCATCCGATCCAGCTGAAATTTGGTACATGGTGTAAGTATATGGTCTCTAATAACTATGCAAAAATTGGTCCACATCGGTTAATAATTCAATGATTAAAACCGATATGTTCATCGCAATTAAAGGAATAGGAAAAACAATTAGGTAATATGGGGAAAAATTTAAAAATTTGAACCAGGACAAAAAGTGAAGCAGATTTTTGGAAGAAGGAGTGACGAAGTAAATTTTGTGAAAATGAAGCAAAATACTTCTATTGAAGTAGTAGCGGCAGCACTGCTTTCAATTCCAATTCTCTATTTTCCTCATAAGTTGAAATCCTCTATGGGTAGTTTTACTCTTTGAGTAACTTACTCTCTTTTTAAGCGATATTATTATTCTCATATTGCTATTCTCTATTTTGTAAATATGCCATTATATTACTCTCTACGTAGTGTTGCCATGTTGGGGGATTTCGACCAATATTACGTTTCACTGTCGATATGTTAGGGGTAAAAACTATTTTAAGCCTTATGCTTTTGTTTGATTGATTTTTTGAAGTATGTTACTTCATGATTTTTTACAAAATTTGGAAATCCTGTAGACCACTTTTTATATATTTTTTTCCTAAGGTGAGTACTATGTTCGCATTTTATACTTCTAAATTAATTAATTAAAAAAGTAACCGTGAAAACAAGCTGGTTTTCAGCTTAAACTCTGAACATATTACTTACCTTTACGTGTTGTCGCCTGACAACACTATCCCTCATGCCACAAAGACCACACTTTTTTGTAACTTTTATTTGGTTGTTTTTGAGGTAAAAATATCTTTCACCTCATAAAGTAAAACAATACTCAACCAATTCCGTCATGCATTTGAAAACAAAATGGGGAAGTCAACCTAATGGTGTTTTCTTTTCTGAAAAAAGTGTTTCATTTTGTCTGTACACACGCACAGAAAAACCATGTTTGGACATGGTTGCCGCATCCATTTAATGCTTATCTAGAGCATGTAACTGCCGCGAAACCCATGTATTTTGTCTTTGTAAAAATAGTTTTCGAGCGGAGAAAAATGTATCGTGGCAATAAGCATTTGAATGGTTCTCAAATACCGCAAACATGTTCTATAATTTAAATGATAGAATTTGAGACCATTAAATGGTCGGGAAAATCATGTACCTGGCCATTCAATTTTTTTTTATAGGTTAAGGTTAAGTATAGACATGTCTAGAACCATTACATGGCCATAAAGACCATTTACATTTTTTTCATGACCATTTAATTTTTTTAACTTGTGTGCAGCGAAAAGAATTTTATAAAAACATTGAACAGGTACACACGATTTTCATTTTGCGCGTCAGTCGTGTGATGATTGTTTCTTGGAATGGACAGCGAATACGGATTTACTGTGTTTTGTGTTAATTTATTTATTCAGAAGTAGCTCGTGGTTTTATGTAAATACAAAACAGGAATGTGTAATTGAAAAAAAAATGTACCTGTTTTTTGTTCTGCATTTTGATACACGGTATAATTTATTTTTATTTGCAGTTACATGATGTCTGCGTTGGTACATTTGATGGACACGAAGTAAATATGGAATGATTTCTTATCATTGAAATTCAACCAAAATAGAGTGTGTAAAAATATGTGATGTTTGCTTGCACGACATTGTAAAAACAAATAAACAATGATTTAGTTTATAAATAAACAAAAACGAATAAATAAAGTTAATTTTGTGTTTTCTTTTCTCAAGTGGCGTCCTTTTTTCGGCGATGAAAAAAGTTGTTTTCATAAAAATCAAAACATTTTAGGTTGTGACCATGTTCTTTTAACTACAAGAAAAACGTTTTTAATGAATACCATAACATTTGAAATCGTGACCATTGTCTTTTCATTCAAACAAAACTATTTTTATCAATATAATAACATTTTACATGAGGACAATTATATTTTTTTAGAACCATGTTGCAGGTTAAAATGTTACATGGTCGCCGCAAAAATAGCTCCTATCATATTATTTTGCTCTTCGAATATGATTGTGACAATCATGTTTCTTTTCTGCGTACAGAATGGGCATTTTAAAAATGTTGCCGGCAACATAAAAACATGCTATCATTTGAGCGGGTAGAAAAGAATTCAAAGGAGCAACAGGGCAATCGCAGCACTCTCGTTTGTCGGTAGTGCTGAAAATGCCCGCAATTTTCCTCTATGCGTGGCACTATTTTTACAAGAGAATTCGAAGCCTCTTCGCACCTTTGCCTGTTTTTTTAGAAAAGAATCTAAAAAGTTAATTTTCCGGTCAGAATGCAAAGGAAGTGGACGTTTTTTACAACAAAAGAAGACACCACAAGTTCCTAAATTTAAGCAAGTAATGCTAGCATTATTTTCGCTGGTATATATTTATCGAATTTTATTTTTAGTTATTTATTTTTTTTTTTTGTTTCTTTATAAACCGAATTTTCCCTTTCATAGTTTTAATTAATTTAAGTTATACATTGAATTATTTAGTTTTACCTATGTTTTAGCATATTGTGTAAATGTATATCTACACCCTTAAAAAAATCGCTTCTCTAACATATACCCCAAACACATTTGCTTGACCTCGACTGCGCTTCAAGTGGTCCATCCGCTTAGTCCAAATTTAGCATACTCTTCCCAACATTTCGGCCGGTATCTCACCAAAAAATGTTTCAATGTTGTCTTCTAATGCACCAATTGAAACGGGCTTGCCTCTATGTTATAAACATGCACCACAACAATATGTAGACAGAATTTTGTGTAAAATGTGGGTATTTTGTCCATATTTGTCTAAGCCGGTAGAAAAAATACATGGAGGCTTTATCTATTGGCACAATTAATGATACTATAAAACGTACTTCTTGTGTAAAACTTGAAGCAAATCAGGGCAAAACTCTGGCTTTTGAGGCTATATAAGTGCAAATCGGACGAAAGATATATATGGGAGCTATATCTAAATCTGACGTGTTTCAAAGATCGTTTGCCTCAGTTAATTTTATAAATTAATTAATCTTGTCTTTTAATTGTATACAAGACAAATGTATGTGTAACGACAATGGGTCGAAAGTGACCGTCTGCCATAATTACAAATATATTAAAGTTACAATCAATTAAAGTCATTTATCAGAAATGCTCTATATTTTTAAGCTGCCTCTAAATATTTGGCCAGTTTTATCCAATCATCATCACCGATTCCATTCAAGATGTTATCCATTTCTGATTTTGTTAAACTTTGCATTTGAAAAGTACGAATCCTGAATTCTCTTACCATTGGGCATTCTCCTAAAAAATTAAATATTGTCTTTTTCTCGTTTAAATTGGATAAAGTGCAGTTTTCCTCCCCTTCTTCTCTACTAAAATCCGTAGAGTTAAAAGCTATACGTCCAGATTGTGCTCGGAAAATCCAACTAATTTGCTTACTGTTAAAGAGATCAGTAAAATAATATTGTCCTCTTGTGTGATCTAAGTATTTATATACCCTAGAAAAGCTTTGCGATTTTCACCTCAAATTGCTTTGAAGCCCGTCAATGTGCTTAATTTTTATTATATTTGTACAAAAAGATTCCCATTCGCTTCTACGGTTTGTATTTGTCCACATCAAGTTTAAGTTTTGGGCCAGATTTTTGACATCTCTCACCCAGAACACATCCTCCTGTATCAAAAGTTTTGTCATTATTTTTGGTAAACGATTTATGAATATTATATTACATGTTAGCCTGATACCGAAACAGGCAATTGACGTCCAAATGCATTATATTTAATTATACAATTATTATTCGAGCTTTATGGACAGATATAGATTAAGGAACATGGTTAATAGAGCCATTGAAAAGAAAACGCCAGATACAAATCTATACACGCCTGGACTGTACATGTTTCGGTTCGGGCGAATGAACCTTTCCACAGCCTTTAGTATAGATCTGGCTGGGAGAGATAACTCAATTTTGGGCCCTTTATGCTAACTCCTTATGGAGAAAACATTTGGGAAATTTCCTCTTACAAATTGAATCATCTTTTCTCCCACTGTACATCATCTTTTCATATAACTTACAAGTCCCTTAATCTTATTTTTATTTCGTTTTGTTACATAGTAATGCAACAACACGAAATTTATTTTTAGAAAGCTAATTTGTTAGAATTCACCTAAGTGGTGAACAGTCGAACAATGCTTATTGTTTCTACAGTCAACTACAACATATGACAATTAACAGAAACTGGTTTCCAGGATACAACAACAATTCTAACGCGTACATTAGTCGTGTTTTTCCTAGTTTTACGACGGGCTCATCGTTGCTTATTATATTACATGTTAGCCTGATACCGAAACAGGCAATTGACGTCCAAATGCAACGATGAGCCCGTCGTAAAACTAGGAAAAACACGACTAATGTACGCGTTAGAATTGTTGTTATATCCTGGAAACCAGTTTCTGTTAATTGTCATATGTTGTAGTTGACTGTAGAAACAATAAGCATTGTTCGACTGTTCACCACTTAGGTGAATTCTAACAAATTAGCTTTCTAAAAATAAATTTCGTGTTGTTGCATTACTATGTAACAAAACGAAATAAAAATAAGATTAAGGGACTTGTAAGTTATATGAAAAGATGATGTACAGTGGGAGAAAAGATGATTCAATTTGTAAGAGGAAATTTCCCAAATGTTTTCTCCATAAGGAGTTAGCATAAAGGGCCCAAAATTGAGTTATCTCTCCCAGCCAGATCTATACTAAAGGCTGTGGAAAGGTTCATTCGCCCGAACCGAAACATGTACAGTCCAGGCGTGTATAGATTTGTATCTGGCGTTTTCTTTTCAATGGCTCTATTAACCATGTTCCTTAATCTATATCTGTCCATAAAGCTCGAATAATAATTGTATAATTAGATATAATGCATTTGGACGTCAATTGCCTGTTTCGGTATCAGGCTAACATGTAATATAATAAGCAACGATGAGCCCGTCGTAAAACTAGGAAAAACACGACTAATGTACGCGTTAGAATTGTTGTTGTATCCTGGAAACCAGTTTCTGTTAATTGTCATATGTTGTAGTTGACTGTAGAAACAATAAGCATTGTTCGACTGTTCACCACTTAGGTGAATTCTAACAAATTAGCTTTCTAAAAATAAATTTCGTGTTGTTGCATTACTATGTAACAAAACGAAATAAAAATAAGATTAAGGGACTTGTAAGTTATATGAAAAGATGATGTACAGTGGGAGAAAAGATGATTCAATTTGTAAGAGGAAATTTCCCAAATGTTTTCTCCATAAGGAGTTAGCATAAAGGGCCCAAAATTGAGTTATCTCTCCCAGCCAGATCTATACTAAAGGCTGTGGAAAGGTTCATTCGCCCGAACCGAAACATGTACAGTCCAGGCGTGTATAGATTTGTATCTGGCGTTTTCTTTTCAATGGCTCTATTAACCATGTTCCTTAATCTATATCTGTCCATAAAGCTCGAATAATAATTGTATAATTAGATTTATGAATATATTGCAAATGAAAACTCAGAGTGTAAAGATGACTATTCTCAATGTCAGTTTCCAACATAAGTGCATAGTTCGGGGTGAAACTCGGTAGTTTTAGAGTCCTTTTTAGAAAATACCTTTGCAATTTATAAACTTCTTCAATATACGAGAAACTCCATACTTGAGCAGCGTATGATTGGATTGCTCGACATACGGTTTGATATAGCTACCATTTCATATGATAATTTATTTCTTTATTCTCTATTAGTTTAGCCCAAATAACATTTATAACTGTTTTCGGTTGGGCTGTTCTTTTTTCAACATGTTTCAAGAATTTCATTCTAAGAGTTATGCCCAAGTAATTGTATACTGTAGCGATTTTGATTATATTTCCTTTATAAAACCATTCCTCATTTCTACTTAACCGTCCTCCATTGCTAAATATCATTATTTCCGATTTTTTCATATTTACTGTTAAGTTCCACAAGTCGCAATAGTTCTCAAGTCTTGAAATCATTGATTGCATGGTAGATATGTCTTCCGCGAGGATAACAATATCATCTGCGTATTATAAAATCCTTATGTTCATATTGCGTGTGTTTTTTCCTCCTTGTAGAAAATCATTGATATACAATGCGAAAAGTAATGGAGAAAGCAAACACCCTTGTTTAACTCCTGAATTAGACTCAAAGTATTCAGACAATTCTTCGCCAGTCCAAATGGCATATTCTGTGTTACTGTAAATATTCTCCAATACCTTGACGAATTTATATGATATCCCTAATTTATGAAGTTTATATATAAGCGACTTTCTGCATACGTTGTCAAATGCCGCCTTAAAGTCGACAAAGAAAGCATATGTTTTCTTCCGTTCTTTATAACGAAGGCTGACGATTGAAGTTAGATTATAAATATTATCAATTGTAGAGTATCCCTTTCTAAACCCTGCTTGGAATTCATTTAAAACTCTATGATGTTCTGTCCAATTGGCCAATATTTCTTTCAGAACACCCATCATAATTTTGGCTAAGCAATTCATGAAGGCTACACCTCTATAATTTTTTGGTTGTGTAATATATCCATTTTTATGTATCGGGAGGATAATGGATTTTGGAAATTTACGGCCTATATCTCCAGTTTCTAGGATGTAATTGTAGCGTTTCAGAAGTTAAAAATGAAATTTTTCAGTGGCGTTAACAATATGCTCGTACGAAATACGATCTTCTCCACGCGCTTTGTTTATCTTTATTTTTTTAATACAGCCTTAAGCTCATTTAGACTAATATCGCAGTCCAAAAATGGGTCTGCATAATAATTCGGTGCATAGTGTATTTCCACAACGGATTTTTCCGGGTTCAGTAGTGTTTTAAAATATTCTCTAAAGTCTGTTGGTGATATCTTTAAACTTATATTATATGAATCATTTCTTATTTTTCTGACTACCTTCCACCATTGTTTTGAATCCCAGACGGTATTTATCTTTTCAAGCAGCTCTTTTGAATACTTCTTTTTTACTTTTCTTGCATTTTGCTTTGTATTTTTTTACTGCGCTCAAATACTTCTCCTTGGTGTCTGCAGTGTTAATTGATTTATGGTTCTTGAGCAGGTTGAACATTTTGTTTCTGGCATTGTGGCATTGGAAGTTGTACCATTTATGTTTGCGATTGACATTGTTATTCCTATATATTTGTTGTCTTGATGATTCTGATATAACTTTAGCTAAATCCCCCAATGTGGGGTCATTATTGGCTATTACCAAATTATGTAATTTTGGTTAATTCGAATTTTGTAGTTCTATGTGTCCTCATCACTCCATTGTAGTTTTTGCGGTAAATTAAAAGTTTTTCCGCGTTACGTTCAGTTGGTACTTTACAGATTAGAGTAATTGGCAAATGATCTGACCATTTTTCGTCTCCTACATTGAATTCTTCCACCAGTTTCAATGCCTACTGAAAAACTGCGCAAATTTCATTTAGGGATCCGCCAGTAGAGCTTATAAAGGTTAGATCACCTCTTGTTCTGCCATTCAGTTGCAAAAGACAGCCTTGTGATGGCTATAATTAATAAAGAAGCATTGGACGGTATGGTTCCAAAGCAAAAATAGGGGAAAATTGAGAACGCGATGTCTGGTGTCTACTCAGAGGTGCGAAAAAAGTTTCCCGGACCAAGTCCTCGGCAGCAAAATGCTGGATGGTATCAAGGATGATATAAGTTAATAGCATTTGCGGACCAGAGGTATATCGATTGATTTAAAGCTGCTTTGATGCTAATTGGTGAAGTTTGGGACATACCGGCTAAACCTAGAGCACATGCATGGATACCAGCAAATTATGGATTTCATGATATCCATATGAAAGTATACAAAGGATTCCGAAACGGACAAGCCTCCGGTAGAGTCAGAAGTGAAAAAATCTTACGAAGCAGAAGGAGACATAAAAACTGCAGACATTGACGAACATCGTATGCGGGAAGTTCCTACAGGCTCAAACATCACCAAAGCTGAACCGCAGATTGGTGCGAGAGTCAACGAGATCTGTGAAGAGGAAGCCCTTGATGACTCGATTGAAGCGGCTGATGTGGTGGTTGAAAATTTGGATGGTTCTACGGTTCCTCCAGATAAATCTTCACCATTGTAAGGCCGCTTGTGCTGCCTTAAAAGTTCTCCTGATGAAAGGAGATATAGATATAGTTCTTATTCAAGAACCATACATATATAAGAACAAGATCTGTGAATTAACCACTCCGGGTTTCAAACTTTCGCATAATACCGGTACACAGAAAAAAAAGTGTCTCGTAAATTTAAGAAGATTTTTACAATAATTTATTACAAGAATTTTCCAGAATTTTAGTTCATTTTTCGTATCTTCAACGAAAATTAACTACTCGAAAGGAAATTTTACAAATTCTAAGTAGCAATCGTTTAGTTCATGGCCTACAAAATACGATGGAAATTTCCTTAAAAAATTTCTTAACTGGTAGTTAAAAATTCGTTTGTTATGCTATAAAACTACTTGTGAAATGTAAAGTATTTTCTAAATAATAAGTGCAATTTACTATAAGATTTTTTTGTATGAGAAAATATTTTTTTACGAAAAATGAACTTGAAAGTGGATAGCAATTTCTTACTGACAATTCCTATAGTTAATAATTGTTGGTAAAAAATTACCCAATGAAATATTTTTAGTTCACATGTAATTAAATTTATAGACATTTTCGTCAAAAATGGTAGATAACATTTCATGAAAATTTTGCAAATTTTAAGTTAAACGTTTCATCGTTCATAAACTGGTGTGCCTTTACGAATATTATTCTCAGATTAAATTGTCAGCAGATGCGATGAACTAATGCATAGTACAAAGATCTTTATCGGCATAGTGGAATGTGATTAATGTAAAGATGATGTTACTTGAGTTTTGTTGTGTATACATGAGCGTGGGGTTGTTTTTATTTTGGTTCATTTAGTGGTTTGTGTGTGTGTTTGTTATTCTTGGATGGTTTATTGGCTGGATGAGGTGTTGTTTTCAATAAAGGCACATGTGTGTTTGTTGTTGTAGGAATGTTTTGGCTTTGCTTGGTTTTGTTTGGCACTTCAGTTGTATAGTTGGCGTTGGCGTGGGCTGTTGCATCTTTTAATATGCAACAAGGGAATATAAAGGCATGGAATATTTTGGAATTTTGAGACATATATTGGTGTTCGTTTATTAAACCTTTTAAATGAAAGTTATTAATATTTTATCGGTAGTTTCGAGAAAAGTTATTAAGAATATTTAGGACAATATGTTGAAATTGAAAGTGTATTGAAATTTTTATTATTCAATGTAAAAAATTAATATTCAATTCCAGATGAATTTGGACAATTTTTGTTATATCTCAGCGTATAGTTTAGCCATAAATTGGTAAGTATTGTTTTTTTAATATGGCTTTCTTTTAAAAATAATATTTTTTATGTATATTATTATTTGTTAATTATTTTTTTTTGTTTGGAAACCAGTTTAATGTTTTTCGTTGTTGTAAAAGCAATAATTAATTTCAGAGCAACTCCAGATGGGTTCGAAAATAGAGAACTGGTAAGTTTTCTTTTAAAATTTGGCTTTCTTTCAACTAGAATATTTACGTTTTTATGACCTTTTTATCATCAAAATTATAGGTTTTTAATACCTTATTTTAGTATTTCTTTAATCAATTTTTTGGAAACCAATGTAATATTTTAATGTAAAAAAACAAATATTTAATTTCAGAATAACCCCTTAAAAATTTGAAAAAAATGTTGGTACTCCTTTGCTTGTAATTTAATAGTGAATTGGTAAGGATCCTTTAACTTTCTTTTAACCAGAATATTTGTTTTTTTATGCATAATATTATTTTTTTCATTCGATTTTTTGGAAACCTATTTAATAATTTTATTTAATGTAAAAAATAAGTATTTAATTACAGAGTAACCCAAATAAATTTGGACAACTTTTTATATTTCGCCTCAGCGTACAATTTAATAGAGAATTGGTAAGTTTCATATTAAAACGTTGGCTTTCTTTCAACTAGAATATTTATTTTATTATATCTTTCACATCGATAACAACACATTTTTATGAGTTTATTTAGAATACTTCATTATTTCTCTAATTGTTTCAGGTACAAATTTTATGAGATACGTTTTCCAAAGAAAAGTTGAATTCCTTACTCCATTTTATAGAATGCCCCTAAATATGGTAAGTTACAAGCTAAAATGAAGGATTAAAAATTATATTTTATTACATGGTGTTAATTTTCAACAATTTTCATTATTGTTTCCATTTTTTTCCAGCAAGATATGTGAAAAAATTACCTACGATGAATAAAACAAGTATATACAGCAGTAAGTTCGGCCGGGCCGAATCTTAAATACCCACCACCATGAACCAAATATTAGGGTTTCCTTTGAAATTTCAGGAGGGCTTGAGGACTTGAGGACACAACCCGAAGATAAATTTAAAGATTTCACCTATGAGGACTATATCAGATTCTGGATTTATAAGAACCATTTTTGTTTGAGGTTTAGAGGAATCATTAACATCTCTTGTAAGTGTGCAAGAAAATTATAAAATAACGTCTTCATTTGAAATCTTAAATCTGTAGAAGTAAAATCTGGAAATTTTACATTGAGTTTCAAGCAATTTTCATGATCAGTGCGCCTTCTACACCCTCAAGAAGTGAAGTCGGTCTATATGGAGGCATTACCAAGTGGACCGATAAAAACTTAATCCGATACACGTTTTTGTGAGCCTAAAATACCAGAATATTTACAATTTCAGGCATATCAGATAAAACCTACGGTTTCTAGAAACCCAAGGAGTTAAATCGGGAGATCGTTCTTATGGGGGCTATACTAAAATATGGACCGATACTCACCATTTTCGGCACACCTCTTTGTGACCCGAAAATACCTCTAGATTTCCAAGTTCAGGCAAATAGGATAAAAACTTCGGATTCTAGAAGCCCAAGAAGTAAAATTGGGGAATCGGTCTATATGGGGGCTATACCAAAATATGGATCGATACTCACCATTTTCGGGACACCCCTTTATGGTCCTAAAATACCTCTAGATTTCCAATTTCAGACAAATTGGATAAAAACTACGGTTTCTATAAGCCCAAGACCCCAAATCGGGAGATCGGTCTATATGGGGGCTATACCATAATATGGACCGATACTCACAATTTTTGGCACACGTATTTGTGGTCCTACAATACCTCTAGATTTCCAATTTCAGGTAAATTGAATAAAAACTGCGTTTTCTATAAGCCCAAGAAGTAAAATCGGGAGATCGGTATATATGGGGGCTATACCAAAATATGGACCGATACTCACAATTTTTGGCACACGTATTTGTGGTCCTACAATACCTCTAGATTTCAAATTTCAGGTAAATTGAATAAAAACTGCGGTTTCTATAAGCCCAAGAAGTAAAATCGGGAGAACGGTCTATATGGGGGCTATACTTAAACGTGGACCGATACTCACCATTTTTGGCACATCTCTTTATGGTCATAAAATACCTCCAGATTTCAAATTTCAGGCAAATTGGATAAAAACTACGATTTCTATAAGCCCAAGACCCCAAATCGGGAGGTCGGTTTATATGGGGACTATATCAAAACCTGGACCGATATAGCCCATCTTCGAACTTGACCTGCCTGCAGACAAAAGACGAGCTTGTGCAAAATTTCAGCACGATTGCTTCATTATTGAAGTCTGTAGCGTGATTACAACAGACAGACAGACAGACAGACAGACAGACGGACAGACGGACATCGTTATATCGTCTTAGAATTTCTCCCTGATCAAGAATATATATACTTTATATAGTCGGAAATCGATATTTCGATGCGTTACAAACGGAATGACAAACTTATTATACCCCCGTCACCATTCTATGGTGGTGGGTATAAAAAGGATAAGTCAAAATGTCCAAACAGCGGGTTCAAATGAACTACTCTCTATTCCACGTGGTCATCATTTTTATTCACAAAAAACATTGTATTAAGAACTTTCATCATAAGTTTTTATAATAAAGTACTTTTGCTTAAAGAAAGTTTAATTTTAATGTATGAAAATTTTCATAATAGTAAAACGGTTTGTTGTTCCTTTAATTATTTAATTTCTCTGTACTGTGGAATGATTGATTTAAAAATAGTTTAGTCGTCGACATTTTAAAGAGACTGTTAACCAATTTTTATTATCGGGTTTGCCAAAAAATAAGCAAGGAAACCAAAATAATACTGACTTTTTAACTTGGTAGGGGTATATAAATCTTATGGTATTGTAAAAATGAACTAAAATACAATGTTATGGATTAACTAAAATTTAAGAGAATTATAAACTAGACAAGTTGAAAAAAATCTTAAGGGCTAAATCATGGTCAATATTACTACAGTTTAGTTCATTTTGCAATGGAAAAGGGTTCACTGTTTTTCAGTGTAAAGATATAAATCGAGCATGTATAATTGCTAAAAACGAACTAAACTTGTTTCTGCTTCCTTCTTTGAGCAATGCAGACACTGTCGTAGCCAGTCTAGAGATATCCAAATGCAAATACGCTGGAGTTACTATTGGACACACATTTTCCTGGAAATCAGACGGTTGAACAATGTTCTGGCGGTGCCACAGTGGCTCAGCGGTCATTTCCTATCGAGGACAGTATGCATACTCGAAGGGAAGGTCTACTGAGACCGGTTTGCATAAACTAGTCAGCTTTATTGAAAGCTCACTATCTGTCATTGAATACACAATCGTGGCGTTTCTAAACATGGAGGGGGCATTCAATAACGTCCATCCGAGCTCGATATTAAATGGACTGGGAATTCTGAATGTTGATCCAGTTATACTTAGGCTGCTAGACAGGGAGCCACCGTGGTACAGTGGTTACCTTGCATACACAAGGTCGTGGGTTCGATTCCTGCTTCGACCGAACACCAAAAAGGTTTTCAGCGGTGGATTATCCCACCTCAGTAATGCTGGTGACATTTCTGAGGGTTTCAAAGTTTCTCTAAGTGGTTTCACTGCAATGCCGTTCGGATTCGGCTATAAAAAGGAGGTCCCTTGTCATTGAGCTTAACATGGAATCGAACAGCACTCAGTGATAAGAGAGAAGTTCACCAATGTGGTATTACAATGGACTGAATAGTCTAAGTGAGCCTGATACATCGGGCTGCCACCTAACCTAGGCTGCTAGACGAACTGCTAATGAGGAGACGTATTTCGGCCACACTAGCACAAGCCAACATACAAAGGTATGTGAACAGAGGCACTCCCCAAGGAGGAGTTCTATCCCCGCTTCTTTGGAATGTTGCCATAAACAACCTTCTGGTTTCCCTAGAAAAAGAAAGGATAAAAGTGGTGGCATACGCAGACCATGTGGCTCTAGCAATCAAGGGAAATTTTCTATCCTCAATCATAAATGTTATACAGAGAGCCCCACGGTTAAGCCCATATCCTTAGGGGGTATTGAAATTCCCTTTGGTGAGTGTGCAAAATACCTTGGCGTTATTCTGGACAGGAAGCTGAACTTTAAGCTTAATATTGAAGAAAGAGAGAGAAAAGCCACCATAGCTTTCTACTCGTGGAAAAATTTTCTATAGAAATAAAATTTTGACAAAATTTTCTATAGAAACAAAATTTTTACAAAATTTTCTATAGAAATAAAATTTTTGCAAAATTTTCTATAAAAATAAAATATTGACAAAATTTTCTATAGAAATAACATTTTGACAATGTTTTCCATAAAAATAAAATTTTGGTAGATTATTTGTGGCTCGAGTGGCTACCATGAATATGAACCGATATGGACCAATTTTTGTGTGATTGGGGATCGGCTATATATAACTATAGACCGATATGGACCAATTTTGGAATTCCAAGAGGCTCCGGAGATCAAATCTGGGGAACGGTTTATATGGGGGATATATAATTACGGACCGATATGGACCAATTCTTGCGTGTTTGTTAGAGACCACATTCTAACTCCATGTTCCAAATTTCAACCGGATCGGATGAATTTTGCTCCTCCAAGATGCTCCGCAAGCCAAATCGGGGGATCGGTTTATATGGGGGCTATATATAATTATGGACCGATGTGGACCAATTTTTGCATGGTCATTAGAGAACATATACCAATACCATGTACCAAATTCCAGCCGGATCGGATGAAATTAGCTTCTCTTAGAGGCTCCGCAAGCCAAATGGGGGGATCGGTTTATATGGGGGCTATATGTAATTATGGACCGATATGGAGCAATTTTTACATGGTTGTTAGAGACCATATACTAACAACATGTACCAAATTTCAGCCTGATCGGATGAAATTTGCTTCTCTTAGAGCAATCGCAAGCCAAATTTGGGGGTCCGTTTATATGGGGGCTATACGTAAAAGAGGACCGATATAGCCCATTTGCAATACCATCCGACCTACATCAATAACAACTACTTGTGCCAAGTTTCAAGTCGATAGCTTGTTTCATTCGGAAGTTAGCGTGATTTCAACAGACGGACGGACATGCTCAGATCGACTCAGAATTTCACCACGACCCAGAATATATATAATTTATGGGGTCTTAGAGCAATATTTCGATGTGTTACAAACGGAATGCCAAAATTAATATACCCCCATCCTATGGTGGAGGGTATAAAAAAGTGGGGACTAAAACCGAAAATTGTGTATTGGCTAGACCTATAATGCTATATGGTGTAGTCTGGTGGCCGGCACTGCAGAAACCGACAGGTTTAGATAAAGTTCAGCGTATGGCGTGCTTGTGTATCTCAGCCGCATTCAGTAAGACAGGAATGTTGTGTTGCATCTATTGCCTTTAGACATTTTGGCTAAACAGTCAGCTGCAACAACGGCTGTGCGGTAGCGCAAGCTATCGCTGTGGTTGGAAAAAATGTACGGTCACAGTTCGGTCCTCTAAATAATACCAGATGTGCCTAACGTAGTGGACTACACTCTGGCGAAACCACTTTTTGACAAAAAGTTTGAAACTCTAATTCCAACAGTGAGGCGTGGTGTCCACAGACCCCGGGGAATAAAAGATATATAGATTTCTACACCGATGGCTCCAAATTGGATGGACAAGTGGGTTTCGGAGTATATTCTAAAGATCTGGAACTTCGAATTAGAGGTGTGCACGTGACACGAAATTGTCGTGACTCACGCGTGAGTCGTGAGTCACGCTTATGTCAACGGCGTGAGTGTGCGTGATTAACAAACCAAAATGTCGTGCGTGAGCTTGAGTCACGAAAACAATATCTTCATGAGTGTGCGTGAGTAACGGATTACGCTCACGAAAATAATCCCCCTCTCCAACATAAAACGCTTAAAAGTTAAATTCATTTGCAATTTAAGTGATCCTAGAATGTTAAGAGTTTAACAACGCTTTCGATTTTAATCGTGCTCATGATTTCAGACACGTCCCTCAGGTAAATTATTCGTGAGTCGCGACATATTTCGTGAGTCACGATATTTTTCGTGAGTCACGACATTTTCGTGCGTGAGTACAAGTTTTCTTTTCGTGAGTGTGAGTGTGCGTGAGAGTGAGACCTACCAAACAATATCGTGCGTGAGTGTGCGTGAGTAAGATATTTCCGTCGTGAGTGTGCGCGAGCGTGAGTAAAATATTACTCACGTGCACACCTCTACTTCGAATAGCGAAAATATTATCTAATCACTGTAGTGTTTTTCAGGCTGAAATATTAGCAATAAGAGAGGTGGCGAATTGGCTGAGAAGTAATGTTCCAAAAAATATTGGCATTAATATATACTCAGACAGTCAACCTGCAATAAAATCCTTGGACTCTGTGTTCCTTAACTCGAAAACGGCCATCGACTGCCGCAAATCTCTCAACGAGATGGCTGAGCAGTACAATATTCACCTAATATGGGTGTCTGGCCATATGAACATACCAGGGAACTGTCAAGCAGATGAGTTAGCAAGACTATGAACTGCCTTACATATTCCAGGGGAACTAGAATCTGTTGGTATGTCTTTGGCTACCTGTAAGCTCTTACTGCGTGAGAAGGCTGTCACGATGGCAAATGTTCGATGGGAGAATTGCAAGGGTTGTAACGACACCAAGCAAATATGGCCCCACTTAAACTTGAACCGCACACTAGATATGCTAGTGTTCTCAAGACGTCAGATTTCACTCCTGATATCTGCTATAATGGGTCGCTGCCTGATAGGCGAATTTGCAAAAACTATTGGTGCGAAGTATAATGACTACTGTATGAGCTGTCATGACGCGGAGGAAAAGGAATCTATTAAACACCTCTTGTGTGAGTGTCCGTAAGCGAATTTTAGGGGCATATAGCTTTAGATTACTGCCGGACCTGGAAAACGTTAACTTAAGCAGTCTGTTAATATTTTTGGAACAATCTGGTTGGTTCAACAAAAGAAAATAATAGTGATGGTTCAGTGGTTAAAACTAGACGTGCCCATATGTAATAGGTACTTTTAGTTAAATGTGGTATCACAATGGACTGAATAGTCTAAGTGATCCTGAGACTTAATCGGGCTGCCGCTTTAACCTAACCTATATCTAAATCTGAACCGTTTTGACTGATATTTTGCATATTGCGAGAGCCCCAAAATATTTGGCTGTGCGAAATTTTAAGATAATACGTCAATTCAATCAATAGAGATTGTCTTTGAGCAAAGTAAAACTCTGTGCCAAATTTGAGGACGATCGGACTGCGAGCTGTACTTTGCACACAAAATTACATATACAGACAGACGGACATAGCTAAATCGACTCAGAATTTAATACTAAGACGATCGGTATAGTAAACGATAGGTCTCAGACTTTTTACTGTGCATTTGTATGTAATGCCAAGAAGGAAAAGTCTTATTATACCCTGTACCACAGTAGTGGTTAAGGGCACAATTATAACATATATAAAGACAAGTAACGAAAGTCTAAAGTAGGGCGGGGCCGATTGTATTATACCCTTCACCACTATGCATACCAACATTTTTGATACCATCTTAAGACCTTCAAATTTGTTAGGAGCTAATAAAGGTTTATATTCCCCTATACAATTATTTAAATATGAACCGATTTGGACAAAAATTTTTAAACTTTCACAAAATGTCTCAAAATTTAAATTGGGGAATGACCGAGACGGAAAAAATATTGGAAATATTTCAATTGCATACATTTTCGCAAATATGCATTTATGATTTATAGGTGGATATATATGAATTAGACTATAGGTAAATTTGATTAATTTTTGCGATTTTTCGACTTAACAGTGACGTTTTACAAGTAACATGTGGGTATTTTGGCCAAATTTAGTAAAATCGGAAGAAAATGTACATGGGGGCTTTGTCTAATTCTGAGCCGATTTTGATAAAATTTGGCACACAGTGCTAAAATTTTAATTGAACTTTCAGTGCAAAACTTCAAAATTTTAGAAATGAAACTTTGGCCTTCGCGGTCATATGAGTCTAAATCGGGCGAATATATATGGGAGTTATATCTAAATCTGAACCGATTTTCACCAAATTTGGCATGTGTAGCAAAAATGTGTGCAAAACTTCAAGTAAATCGGAGTGAAATTTTGACCGCTAGGGCCAAAGATATATATGGAAGCTCTGAACCAATTTCAACTAAATTTGGCATGCATAGTAAAAATTTTATTTCCATTCCCTGTGCACAATTTTAAGTAAATCGGATAAAAATTTTGATCTATGGTGGTCATATGACTGTAAATCGGACAGATATATGGGAGCTATATCTATATCTGAACCGATTTCAACCGAATTCGGTACACATATTTATAATATTATTTCTACTCCCTGTGCAAAATTTTACATAACTCGCAGTAATCCTTTGGCCTCTGGAGCCATAGGAAATTCGGGCGAATGCTATTTATGGGAGCTATATCTAAATCTGAACCGATTTCAACCAAATTCAATGTGCATATTTATAATGTTTATTCTTCTGCCTGTGCAATATTTCACGTAAATCGGAACAAACGACTGGCCTCTGGGGCCATAGGAGTGTAAAGCGGGCAAAAGCTATATATATAAGAGTTATATCTGAACCGATTTGACTGATATTCTGCAAAAATTTCCGCTTATTCGGCAAATAGCTCTTGTCGCTTTTTCCCTGCTTATATAAGCACTCCACATGTGCAGGCGGTTATTTTGGTATAGAATAATGATTTCAAAAAGTACTAAAGACCACTTTTCTAAATGCATATAATGCACCATTTCATTTCACCCATTTCAGCACCATAAAGTAATCTATTAAATAGTCGATAGACTATATTGGGCATTACCAGTTGAGGATGAAATAGATAAGAAAGACCTTCTTACTCTCACAGAAAAAATGAGAGAAATTAAAAAAGCAGGGACCGTAACGGTTATAAGTGCTATAAAAGTTATTTTTTAATCGTTATTTTGTGACTACAAAATAAAAACTCGAATGAAACTGTTAAAAAGAGAGTTTTATTTATCCGTCATAAATAAAACTCTTTTTATGAGTTTTATTTTTTCCTTCAGAAAATGATGCTCTTTTTTGGAGTTTTATTTTTTTCTTCAGAAAATAAAACTCTTTATAGGAGTTTTATTTTTCCGTCTTAAATAAAACTCATTTGTGGAAGTAGGCCTTGCTATGTTCGCCAAATTTATTGTCACTAAGTATTTCATTTGATGGTTTAAGCACATCGTTTGTCTGCCACACTGCGTAATCTATAATCGTCAATATGGGTCGCAATTATGATAATACTTCTCGTGATTTTTACGAAAAAGTCGATAATGCAAATGTATGCCGGCTGTGTAAAAGCGTTTTTAAAGGTGACCATATTAGCAATTTAAAACGGCATTTGATCAACAAGCATAAACGAGAATATGGAACTAAATAATGAGGAGAAGAATTGTGAAGTATCTTTAAAAACAGTTAAATTTTCGGTATCAATGGCTCCTGAAGAAATGAAAAAAGCGTGTGTTGATTTAGTCACAACAGAAAAAGTACCGTTTGCCTTTTTTGATTCAGCTGCTTTCAAGGTCATTACTAATCAACTTTTTGGTGGACTTGGTATCCCAGTAGTTACCTCCAGAAATATAACTGAGTTAGTTAATGAATCATACGAAAAGGAAAAAAGCTATTTAAAAGAAAATCTAAAAAACAAGTTGCTGTCTTTGAAAATCGACATGGCCACTAGACTTCAACGCAGCGTAATGGGAATAAACATACAGTTTTATAGTAAATCGAAAATTATTATAAAAACGCTAGGCTGTATTGAACTGACGGAGCGTCATACAGGTAAATACATTAATTACCCATTGCAAGTGAAAGCTCCCTTAATGTAATGTAAATTTATAGCTGAGTATCTAAAAGCAAAAGTTGAACATGTTTTGGAGGGTTTCGGCATCGAAAATATTTTGATTAAAATTTGATTAAAATGGTAAAATTATTCGACGGGGATGATGAAAGCGAGTCTGATAACACTGTCTCAAGGGACCTTTTTCAAAAAATCTCCGTGTTCTCAGTACAATCAGTGAAGTGTGCTGCTCATTCACTGCAACTGGTTGTAAAGGATTACTTTGATACAATTGATAAAGATTTATTGAAGCGCGTTCGAGACTTAGCGAAAGGCTTACGGACTCCTACTTACAGGTTTGTTGTATATAGGATGCATATAATTGCCATTTTTAGACGATAAGTTAAAAATTATTTTAGGAACATGACTAGTCATCTTAATTTACCCCAAGTTTCCATTGATGTCCAGACACGATGGAATACCACCTACTTGATGCTAAAAAGCTTAATGCGTTACAAATCCTTCTGCTTGAAAAATGTCGATGCCCCGCTTAATCTAAGTCAGTCAGAATGGGAAAGTGTGGAAGACTTATTGGCCCTCTTGGAGCCTGTATACGTCGCCACTCAAATGCTTCAAGAAGAGCAATTATTTTATAGCGATTTCTTTAAAATATGGCTTCAAATGAAGCTTGACATTCAGTAGAAGCCCGCCAGCTCAGAATTTCTGACAATATTATAACGGCGTGAAAAAGTGCTGCTAAAAAATCCAACACTCCTTGCAGCCTTATATTTGGATCCGCGTCTTCAGTGCATCATAGCGAAGGAGCCATTACAATTAATGTGTGCTCGAACACATCTTAGAGAAGTGATGATTCGGATTTTGCAGTTTGAGAATCAAGTAAGTTGTAAACATATTTAATAATTCTTTTTCTAAAAAGGCTATTTATTTATTTTTCTCTTTGCAGATAAATAGTCAAAATAGCCAATGCGATGATCGACCGGATGTTTGCGATACATTGCAATCGAATACATCGCTTTTGGGTCAATTTTTGAACACCCTAAATGTTGACAGGGAACAAGAAAGTGAAGAAACTGATAATGAGGAAGAAAAAAAGCCTTCTATGAAACCGATAACTTTTCCCCAAGGCCCTTGTCGATTGATAAACCTCTTTTTGAGTTCTGGGAAGCAAAAAGAGTAAATTATCCGTATTTGAATATATTGGCAAAAACTGTACAGTGTGTTCCTGCAACCCAAGTAAGTGTGGAAAGAGCATTCTCTGCTCTTAAATTAGTACTGAGCGACCTGCGTTCAAATCTTTCCGTTGAAAATTTGGAAAAAATTATGTTCGTTAAATTAAACAAATAAGTTAATACAAACTTTATGTGAGATAGACTCAATAAAACAAGAAACTGTAAAAAAAAGAAAAATAAATGAATATGAGTTTTATTTAAGACGGAAAAAATAAAACTCCTGAAAAGAGTTTTATTTTCCGAAGAAAAAAATAAAGCTCCAAAAAAGAGTATTATTTTCTGAAGAAAAAAATAAAACTCCAAAAAAGAGTATTATTTTCTGAATGAAAAAATAAAACTCCTAAACAGAGTTTTATTTATTTTTTTTACGTTGAAAAATAACCGTTAATTTTGGAGTTGGGAGCGTTTTTTATACCCACCACCATAGAATGGTGACGGGGTATAATAAGTTTGTCATTCCGTTTGTAACGCATCGAAATATCGATTTCCGACTATATAAAGTATATATATTCTTGATCAGGGAGAAATTCTAAGACGATATAAGCATGTCCGTCTGTCCGTCTGTCTGTCTGTCTGGATGTCTGTTGTAATCACGCTACAGCATTCAATAATGGAGCTATCGTCCTGAAATTTGGCACAGAATCGTCTTTTGTCTGCGCGCAGGTCAAGTTCGAAGATGGGCTATATCGGGCCATGTTTTGGTATAGCCCCCATATAAACCGACCTCCCGATTTGGGGTCTTTCGCTTATAGAAACCGTAGTTTTCATCCAATTTGCGCGAAATTGAAAATCTAGAGGTATTTTGGGACGTTGAAGAGGTGTGCCAAAAATGGTGAGTGTCGGTCCATGGTTTGGTATAGCCCCCATATAAACCGACCTCCCGATTTGGGGTCTTTCGCTTATAGAAACCGTAGTTTTCATCCAATTTGCGCGAAATTGAAAATCTAGAGGTATTTTATGACCCTAAAGAGGTGTGCCAAAAATGGTGAGTGTCGGTCCATGTTTTGGTATAGCCCCCATATAGACCGATCTCCCAATTTTACTTCTTTGGCTTATAGAAACCGCAGTTTTTATTCAATTCACCTGAAATTGGAAATCTAGAGGTATTGTAGGACCACAAATACGTGTGCCAAAAGTTGTGAGTATCCGTCCATATTTTGGTATAGCCCCTATATAGAGCGATCTCCCGATTTGGGGTCTTGGGCTTATAGAAACCGTAGTTTTTATCCAATTTGTCTGAAATTGGAAATCTAGAGGTATTTTAGGACCATAAAGAGGTGTGCCGAGAATGGTGAGTATCGGTCCATATTTTGGTGTAGCCCCCAAATAGTATCATTTACTATTTTTAAAATTAAATTGACTAAACCAGACTAAACAAAATAATAAAGGAGCTTTAGTTATTGAACTAAATCAAAAGTTCAACCACAGATTTATTTTATAAATACCAGATTAAAAACATTGCCATCGGCAACTGCTACCACAACCAAAGTAATTCGATTGTGCATGAAAATCTTTAGCGGAACTTTCTGCTGTGTATATACTTGTTTAATTTTTAGAAAAATGTAAAATCGTAAATAGGTTTTCAAATTCTGGGGGGGGCTAAAATTTTTCTGGGGGGGTCTAAGCCCCCTCCCCAGAGGCCTTCCTACGCTTATGGTCCCCATATAAAACGACCTCCCGATTTGGGGTCTTGGGTTTATAGAAACCGTAGTTTTTATCCAATTTGTCTGAAATTGGAAATCTAGAGGTATTTTGGGACCATAAAGAGGTGTGCCGAAAATAGTGAGTATCGGTCCATATTTTTGTATAGCCCCCATATAGACCGATTTCCCGATTTTACTTCTTGGGCTTCTAGAATCCGAAGTTTTTATCCTATTTGCCTGAAATTGGAAATCTATAGGTATTTTCGGGTCATAAAGAGGTGTGCCGAAAGCGGTGAGTATCGGTCCATATTTTAGTATAGCCCCCATCAGAACGATCTCCCGATTAAACTCCTTGGGTTTCTAGAAACCGTAGTTTTTATCTAATTTGCCAGAAATTGTAAATACTGATCATGAAAATTGTTTGAAACTCAATGTAAAATTTCCAGATTTTACTTCTACAGATTTAAGATTTCAAATCAAGACGTTATTTTATATTTTTCTTGCACACTTACAAGAGATGTTAATGATTCCTCTAAAACTCAAGCAAAAATGGTTCTTATAAATCCAGAATCTGATATAGTCCTCATAGGTGAAATCTTTAAATTTATCTTCGGGAAGTGTCCTTAAGTCCTCTAGCCCTCCTGAAATTTCAAAGGAAACCCTAATATCTGGTTCATGGTGGTGGGTATTTAAGATTCGGCCCGGCCGAACTTACTGCTGTATATACTTGTTTAATATCACCATAGATTCTGAAAGAGCTTTCCGAGATGAATCTTATGGTATATGACAGTATAGGTCTCCGTTGACTCTAACATGAAGAGTTTTTGAGTTTAAATTTTCTGGATAACAGTTATTTACGGTCCCTGTAAAAAAGTGATCATTTAATTTCGGTATCTAAAAGTAATGTACGAAATGGTTTCCCGAGCAAAATTAAACAAAACAAAAAAGCAATTATGTTCATAATTTGGTTTTGGTGCTTACGCGTAATGCATAAAAATATATTATGCTTGTCCTAATCGTAAAGAGATGTTGAAAGAACAAAAAACAAAATCCCGCTAGAACACGTTACAAGTCAAATAATTTGTTCAGTTGTTCTCTTGGTTTCAATGCGTTTGGCTGAATACGGAGTGCTTATGGTGATTCAAAAGGAAAGAAATTCAAAAATGTAAGTTAAACAAGTATATACTGCAGTTAGTTCGGCCGGGCCGAATCTTAAATAACCACCACCATGAATCAAATATAATAGCTTACTTTGAAAACTCTTCATCGCAGCGGGTTTCTTGATAATATATACCATTTTAGGGGGTTTGATGACAATTTTTCTCCCAAGCAAATCAGTTCAACCAGATTCTGCCTATGAAGACTAGATCAGATTTTGGATTTATGAGAACCAATTTTATTATAAGTTTTAGAGAAATCATAAACATATCCTATATATGATGAAGTAACGCCTTGATTTGGAATCTTCAAACCTGTAGATTTTTTCGCCATTATTTAAATGAATACGATGAGTAAAATCTGGAAATTTTACTTTCAGTTTCAACCAATTTTCATGATCATGGTCTAAAATTTCATTCCGGAGGAAAATATTTTTTCTTTGGGAAATGGACCGGTAAATAAACGCGATACAGAGTTTTGAGTGTCTAAAATTCCAGTATATTTACATTTTTGTGCAAATCGGATAAAAACTACGGTTTCTAGAAGCCCAAGGAGTTAAATCTGGAGATCGGTCTATGTGGAGGCTATACTAAAACATGTGTCGACACACACTATATTCGGCTGACCTAGTTCTGGTCAGCCGGATTCCAGAAGTCCTAGAAATAAATTCGGGAGTTAGGTCTATATGGGGGCTATACCAAAGCATGTACCAATGCTCACCACCTCTTAATGTTCCTCAAATACCTCTAGAATTCCATTTTCGGACGAATTGAGTGAAAACTACGAGTTCTAGAAGCCCAAAAAGTAAACTAGGGAGATCAGTCTATATAGGGGTTATACCAAAACATGGACCGATACGGACCATTTTGGACACACCTCTTTATGATCCTAAAATACCTCCAGATTTCTAATTTCCGGTACATTGGATAAAAACTACGGATCTAGAAGCCCCAGAAATAAAGTCGGGAGATAGGTCTATATGGGGTCTATACCAAAACATGGACCGATAGGCACCATTTCCGACACACCTATTTGTGATCTTAAAATACCTCTAGATTTTCAATTTCAATCACATCGGCTAGAAAATATAGTCTCTAGACGCCCAAGAAGTAAAATCGGGAGATCGGTCTATATGGGGGTTACACCAAAAAATGGACCGATACACCTCAATTTCGGCACACCTATTTGTGGTCCCAAAATACCCCTAGATTTTCAATTTCAGGCAAATCGGGTAATAAATACAGTTTATAGAAACCCAAGAATAACAAGTAAGGAAAGTCTAAAGTCGGGCGGCGCCGACTATACTATACCCTGCACCACTTTGTAGATCTAAATTTTCGATACCATATCACATCCATCAAATGTGTTGGGGGCTATATATAAAGATTTGTCCCAAATACATACATATAAATATCACTCGATTTGGACAGAATTTGATAGACTTCTACAAAATCTATAGACTCAAAATTTTAGTTGGCTAATGCACTAGGGTGGAACACAATGGTAGTAAAAAAATATGGGAAACATTTAAATCTGAGGCAATTTTAAGGAAACTTCGCAAAACTTTATTTATGATTTATCGCTCGATATATATGTGTTAGAAGTTTAAGAAAATTAGAGTCATTTTTTCAACTAAGCAGTGGCGATTTTACAAGGAAAATGTTGGTATTTTGACCATTTTTGTCGAAATCAGAAAAACATATATGGAAGCTATATCTAAATTTGAACCGATTTCAACCTAATTTGGCACGCATAGTAACAATGCTAATTCTACTCCCTGTGCAAAATTTCAACTAAATCGGAGCAAAAAATTAGCCTCTGTGGTCATATGAGTGTAAATCGGGCGAAAGCTATATATGGGAGCTATATCTAAATCTGAACCGATTTCAACCAAATTTGGCACGCATAGCTACAATGCTCATTCTACTCCCTGAGCAAAATTTCAATTAAATCGGAGTAAAAGATTGGCCTCTGTGGTCATATGAGTGTAAATCGGGCGAAAGCTATATATGGGAGCTATATCTAAATCTGAACCGATTTCCACCAAATTTGACACGCATAGCTATAATGCTAATTCTACTCCCTGTGCAAAATTTCAACTAAATCGGAGCAAAAAATTGGCCTCTGTGGGCAAATGAGATCGGTTGATATACACGCCAATTATGACCAGATCGGTGAAAAATATATATGGCAGCTATATCTAAACCTGAACCGATATTTTCCAAAATCAATAGGGATCGTCTTTGAGCCGAAACAGGACCCTATACCAAATTTTAGGACAATCGGACAAAACTGCGAGCTGTACTTTGCACACAAAAATACATCAACAGACAGACAGACAGACGGACATCGCTAAATCGACTCAGAATTTAATTCTAAGACGATCGGTATACTAAACGATGGGTCTCAGACTTTTCCTTCTTGGCGTTACATACAAATGCACAAACTTATTATAGCCTGTACCACAGTAGTGGTGAAGGGTATAATAAGATTAAGGGACTTGTAGTTATATGAAAAGATGATGTACAGTGGGAGTAAAGATGATTCAATTTGTAAGAGGAAAATTACTAGATGTTTTCTCCATAAGGAATTCGCATAAAGGGCCCAAAATTGAGCTATCTATCCTAGCCAGATTATGATTATGATTCGTGTCAAAATTTGATGATAATGAGTTTCCGGACTCTGCCTCAGGGAAATCAACAATAATTGATTGGTATGCAAAATTCAAGCGTGGTGAAATGAGCACATAGGACGGTGAACGCAGTGGATGCCCGAAAGAGGTGGTTACCGACGAAAACATAAAAAAAATCCACGAAATGATTTTGAATGACCGTAAAATTAAGTTGATCAAGAAAGCAGAGACCTTAAAGATATCAAAGGAACGTGTTGGTCATATCATTCATCAATATTTGGATATGCGGAAGCTCTGTACAAAATGGGTGCCGCGCGAGCTCACATTTGACCAAAAACAACAACGTGTTGATGATTTTGGGCGGTGTTTGCAGCTGTTAACTCGTAATACACCCGAGTTTTTCCGACGATATGTGACAATGGATGAAACATGGCTCCATCACTATACTCCTGAGTCCAATCGACAGTTGGCTGAGTGGACAGCGACCGGTGAACCGTCTCCGAAGCGTGGAAAGACTCAAAAGTCCGCTGGCAAAGTAATGGCCTCTGTTTTTTGGGATGCGCATGGAATAATTTTTATCAATTATCTTGAGAAGATAAAAACCATCAACAATGACTATTATATAGCGTTATTGGAGCGTTTTAAGGTCGAAATCACGGCAAAAGGGCCCCATATGAAGAAGAAAAAAGTGTTGTTCCACCAAGACAACGCACCGTGCCACAAGTCATTGAGAATGATGGCAAAAATTCATGAATTCTCCGTATTCTCCAGATCTGGCCCCCAGACTTTTTTTTTCTCAGACCTCAAAATGATGCTCGCAGGGAAAAAGTTGGCTGCAATGAAGAAGTGATCGCCAAAACGGAGACCTATTTTGACGCAAAACCGAAGGAGTACTACCAAAATAGTATCAAAAAATTGGAAGGTCGTTATAATCGTTGTATCGCTCTTGAAGGGAACTATGTTGAATAATAAAAACGAATTTTGACAAAAAATCTGTTTTTCTTTTTTCGACCGGGGACTTATCAGCCAACCCGTTATAAAGGTATGAAATATTTTGGTTTTTTGAGACATATATTGGTGTTTGTTTATTACACCTTTTAAATGAAAGTTATTAATATTTTAGCGATGAGATGTACGGTGGCGAAGTGATGATCGGTAGCTTAGAAAAAAGTTATTAAAAATGTTCAATAGTTAGGAAAAATGCTGAAATGGAAAATATATTGAAATTGTTTTGGAGATATGTATCTAATTTAATTTTTTTATTATTCAATGTAAAAAATAAATATTCAATTTCAGAGTAACCCCACATGAATTTGGAACATTTTTTCTTACACCTCATCGTATATTTTAATCCTAAATTGGTAAGTATTATTTTTTAAAAAGAATATTTTTATGCCAGTTTAATGTTTTTCTTTTTTGAAAAAATATATTTAATGTCAGAGCACCCTCGGATGGATTCGGACAGCGTATAATTTAATAGAGAATTGGTAAGTTTTCTTTTAAAAATTGGTTTTCTTTTAACTAGAATATTTACGTTTTTATGACCTTTTCATAATCAAAATGACAGGTTTTAAATACCTTATTTTAGTATTTCTTTAATCAAAATTTTTGGAAACCAATTTAATATTTATAATAATAAAATTATAATAATATTTATTTTCAGAATAACCCCTTAACAATTTGGAAAAATTTTTATTACTCCTCTGCTTACAATTTGATAGTGAATTGGTAAGGTTTCTTTAACATTCTTTTAACCAGAATATGTTTTTATGCATGTTATTATTTCTTTAGATTTTTTGGAAACCAATTTAATGTAATAAATAAATATTTAATTTCAGAGTAACCCTAATTGAATTTGTACAACTTTTTATATTTCCACTCAGAGTACAATTTAATAAGGAATTGGTAGGTTTTATATTAAAACTTTGGTTTTTTTAACTAAAATATTTATTTTATTAGGTCCTTCATATCAATAACAACACAGTTTTATGAGTCAATATAGCTTACTTCATTATTTCTCTAATTGTTTCAGGTACAAATTTTATGAGATACTAAGAAAAATGGATTGGAAATGAATGGAGTAGGTTGCTACCAGTATGATCTTCCGGAAGACGCCCTTAAATTTATAGGATAAAATGATTATAATTAGCACGATAACGAAATTTGAAGTACATTAACTATTGAATTAAATAACAATATTACTTAATTAAACCCCAAGGTTTTTTTTGTAAAATTAACGAAAATTTGAATTTTTATCAAATTTTTTTATCACTTCATTAAACTTTAGTTTTTGAATTGTATAATTTTTTTTAGATAGTTTCTTAGCACACCATTTCAACCAATGAGGGATCACGTCAACATTAAAAACATATTCTCACAACAAGAATGTCATTGCCAATAGTTTTATTGTCTCTAGCTGGGAAGATAAACTTCCCATTCAGGGGGGGGGGGGGGCACAAAGCATTATGACCAATAAAACGAGCTAGAATTTCAAAGATAATTAAAGATTTGACAAGTGTCAGGGGAGAAATGGAACAAATGAGTAGATAGAAATTACTGAGTATTAAACATCACAAGGGGTTTATTATGGTGTATATCTTCAATTTAAAACTTGAGATGGGGATAAATACACTTAGACAATGCTGTCATTAATTAATGCTGTCAAAAAGGGGCTTAGACAAAATTAAGATGTTCTCCTACAACAACAATTTATTTTAAATAGAACAAATTGAATTGTATTGTGTTATACACATTTCAATATTACGAAAGATGTATAGATTGCTTGCACCATTCCAGAAAAATTGGGATAAGTACTTGAGGTTAAAAACAGATAACCCAAAGCACTTGAGTCTTTGTCCCCTGCGATACGTTACACTTTATAGTAACAATTACCATCACCTGAAGATATCTCGTCAAAACATATGGTTCTGGGTTCTTGTCCTGGCAAAATGTACCTATTCAAACTTAATTTTCTTATAGGTTTTTATATAATATATAACTTGTTTGCAATTTGTGAGTGTGTGTACTCTGAAAAAAGTGAACGGTTTTATAGAAAAATTAACTATTTCGTTCAAAAATTTAATCAAATTGTATTCTCGTTTTTAGTTTTCTCCAGTTCGTTGTTAAAACTACCCAAAACAGTGAACCCGCAAGGAATGAATGTGTAGATAATCAATTGTAGATAATTTTAACTAAACTACACTACAAACTGTGATGCGTTAAAAATAAGTAAATGTTTTGGACAAATTAGAGTTAGAATTTGTAATTTGGACTTGAATTTGTTTAAACAATTTTCATATTATGCTTAACGATCTAACACTTTTCCCTTAACTTTTGCTACGCATACCTGAAAAGATTTTTTTTGGACTCAAACAAAATAGTATTCCAATGGAAAAAATATAGATTTTTAAGAATTTTTTAAGAATATAGATTTTTAAGAATTCGATTCGTTTGTATGATAATACATTGATTATTAAAAATGAGTATTTTTAAATTTTTGGCCTGAGAATTCATTCAAATGTTAACAATGCTTTTACTTTTTTCTTGACACTTATTGTATATGTTCGTTTATTACTCGACAACAAAATATGAAGTGACTTGTCTTTCGAATACGAAAGAAAGCTTTGGAATACGAAAGAAAGCTTTCGTTCGATATACAGGAACAGGCCATTAGACTATTCATTCCATTGTGATAATAAGACCAACATCATTTCAAACATTTTATGTGTTAGAAGAAGCATAATGTGTTTGGGAATATATCTTACAGAAGTGATTCTTTTGAGGATGTGTAGGGGTATATAGTCTAAAAGTTGTAGGTTACTGAGTAAACGTTTGTGATTGTTTGTCGACTTACAAATTTTGTGTGTAAACAAATGTTTGGAATGAAGAAGAATTTTATAGACTTCTTTTGATAATTCACACACCCTCAAAAAAAATCGCTTCTTTAACATATGTTCCAAACATATTTTGCAGGAAACACATATATTATTGGATACTGCCGAAACATTAATATGTTTGTTGTGAACATATTATATGTTTGGAAGCATTTTGAGCCCAAAAATATTATATGCTTGGAAGAATTTTTCCCAAAGACGATAGTGCTCATTGCCTAACATACTCATAATTTTCACTTCGACGAAATATTTTGGTTCCTGGCACCTTTTTCTGTAATACAAATAATGTTGAAGAAATTATTCACTTTTATACATTTTTAAATTTTACCTTTCGCCTGCACGGAGAATCGAACCGAGGACCATACAGTTTGTAAGTCAACACACTATCCACTGGGCTACGTAGCTGTTATAGTCACCAGTAGATAATTATCGTTATAAGTTTCATTTATATAGCTAAGTTTGCAGCGACCACGAGCCCATGCAAACATAACATTATTGAACAGAAACATACATTTGTTTGCCACGTGGAGCAGTGGTTAGCATGTCTGCCTTGCATGCAAAGGGTCGTGGGTTCAATCCCTGCTCCGACCGAACACTGTTTTTTTTAATTTACACATTTATATTTATACTATATTAAATTTTTATAATGAAACTTCGAAATGTGGGTTATTAAAGATTTATAGTCAGTAACAGTGCTTGATATAAACGAAATTAACTGATTTTTTGATAAAATATTATTTTTTTATTGCAAAAATAACAATTTTGTAACAAAAAACTGTTTTTGGAACAAAACTTTAAAATTTGGAAGGAATTCAAATACTCTAACAAAAGAAGAACGTGAAGTCGAGATAAACATACATAAATAATTTTATAATATAAACATACATTTATTTAGGCGTGAACAGTTTTTTTACTAGCATTTAACACCATCGCTCGAAAATGCCCTTTATTTTTCTTTAATAATTCATTTTAAAGAAAATAAACTTTTTAAATTGTTTTAGCTGCAAAACTCGAACTTAATGCCCGCTTTTATATTTGAAGGTGTCCATCAACTCCTCGTGGACTTCTTATTAATAAAGAGGAACTAAACTTTGTTTTTATACATTTTACTGTGTAATTTTTCACTAGTTCCTCCTTATTTCATTTTACTGTCCCAACCAGGGCTGTGGAGCCGGAGTCGGAGTCTGAAGATTTTACTGGAGTCGGAGTCGTACAAATTTTGCTCGACTCCGACTCCGGCTAAACCAAATTTTTTAAAACACTTCACATTTTTGTAACTAAGCAAGTTTTTACGCAAATTAGTTTCCATTGCGTTATTCATTCTATCAATGTACAGCATGATTGTAAATGAAAATCAACTTCCAATTACGGCTATCTTTTGATGTTTCCTAGAATGTTAGACTAGCAGATGGGCTGGATCGATCCATTTTAATACCCGAAATTATTTTTTTTTTTTAATTTTATTTTAAGGCCATATACATATGTGGAATATTAACAGAAAATGTTGTTTTTATAGAAAATTTTGTCAAAATGTTATTTCTATAAAATGTTTTGTCAAAATTTTATGTGGAATATTATACATATGTGGATGTAGCAGATGGGCTGGATCGATCCATTTTAATACCCGAAATTATTTTTTTTTTAATTTTATTTTAAGGCCATATACATATGTGGAATATTAACTGAACATGTTGTTTTTATAGAAAATTTTGTCAAAATGTTATTTCTATAAAATGTTTAGTCAAAATTTTATTTCTATAACAATTTTATTACTATAGAAATATTTTTTTCTATAGAAAATTTAGTCAAAATTTTATTTCTATAGAAAATTGAGTCAAAATTTTGTTTCTATAGAATATTTTGCAAAATTTTATTTCTATAGAAAATTTTGCAAAAGTTTGTTTGTTACACAATTTTTTTTTTTAATTTTATTTCTATTGATATATTATTTCTATAAAAATTTAAGTCAAAATTTTATTTCTATAGAAAATTTTGCCAAAATTTTATAGTAATAGATTTTGTATTAGAAAATTTGGTCAAAATTTTATTTCTATAGAAAATTTTGCCAACATTTTATAGTAATAAGTTTTTTTATTAGAAAATTTTGTGAAAATTTAATTTCTATAGCAAATTTTGTTTCTGTAGAATATTTTGATGAGGAATGTGGTAATTCCGAAACGTGCATCCATCCAACCATTTTGCAGTCTATAGGGCTTTGCCCAAATAAATTTGACAAACATTCTTTTCCTCTGTTGGTTAAGCTACACTTGTAGTTTAGTCAATGTATGGTTTTAAGCTGCAATAAAAAAACAACAACAATGCTTAAAGAACAAAACCAACAATAACAAAACAAAACAAATGGAAAAAGGAGAGGAGGCACGCTCAAAATAAACCCAGCCATGTGAATTCAAATCGATGATTTGACAGTGGCATAGGAAAAGAGATATGTTTGTTTCGAATTTATTTCGGCATAAGCTGGCTATCAATGTAAAACCTTTTTTCGGAGGGTTCAAGTGTGGTTTTTGTTGGGTTTAATAAACTGCCTGAATTTATTCTGATAATTGGTTGATAGTTTTGCTGCAAGTAGAGGATGCTGATGAGGAATGTGGTAATTCCGAAACGTGCGTCCATCCAACCATCTTGCAGTCTATAGGGCTTTGCCCAAATAAATTTGACAAACATTCTTTTCCTCTGTTGGTTAAGCTACACTTGTAGTTTAGTCAATGTATGGTTTTAAGCTGCAATAAAAAACAACAACAATTTTGCAGAATTTTATTTACTACACAAAAATTTTTCTAAAACTGTATTTTTATTGATAATTTTTTAAAAATTTATTTCTATAAGAAAAAATTGTCAAATTTTATTTCTATAGCAAATTTTCTCAAAATTTTTTTCTTACTGATGCTCACTGCTATAAAAAATGTATTCGAAATTTTATTACTATAGAAATATTTTTTTCTATATAAAATTTAGTCAACATTTTATTTCTATAGAAAATTTAGTCAAAATTTTGTTTCTATAGAATATGTTATTTTGCAAAATTTTGTTTGCTACACATTTTTTTTTTAAATTGTATTTCTATTGACAACTTTTTCAAACTTATATTTCTAAAAAAAATTTTTTTGCCAAATTTTATTTCTATAAAAATTTTATTCAAAATTTTATTTCTATATATTTGGTCAAAATTTGACTTCTATAAAAAATTTAACCAAAATTTTATTTATATAGAAAATTTAGTCAAAATTTTGTTTCTGTAGAAAATTTTGCAAAATTTTATTTACTAGACAAAAAATTTTCCAAAATTGTATGCTCACTGATGCTCACTGCTAAGTCGAAAACTTGTAGAAATGACTCAAATTTTCAAATTTTTCAATGAATGAATCATAAATGCCTTTTTGCGAAATTGTCTAAACAATTATAAATATTTCCCAAATATTGCCCGAGATTTTGTAGAAGTCTGATTTGAGATTTTATCAAAATGTAGATCTAAATACAAAGTTGTGCAGAGTATATAATAATCGGCCCGCCCGACTTTAGACTTTCCTTAGGTTAGGTTAGGTTAAAGTGGCAGCCCGATTAAGATTCAGGCTCACTTAGACTATTCAGTCCATTGTGATACCACATTAACTAAAAGTACCTATTACATATGGGCACTTCTAGTTTTAACCGCTGAACTTTCTTGATTATTTTTCTTTGTTGAACCAACCAGATTGTTCCAAAAATGTTAGCAGACTGCTTAAGTTAACGTTTTCCAGATCCGCCAGTAATCTGAAGCTATATGCTCCTAAAAGTTGCTTGCGCTTTACACAAAATGCAGGACACTCACACAAGAGGTGTTTAATTGATTCTTTTTCCTCCGCATCATGACAGCTCATACAATAGTCATTATACTTCGCGCCAATAGTTTTTGCAAAATCTCCTATCAGGCAGCGACCCGTTATAGCAGATATCAGGAGTGATACCTGACGTCTCGAGAACATTAGCATATCTAGTGTGCGGTTTAAGTTGAAATGGGGCCATATTTGCTTGGTGTCGTTACAACCCTTGCAATTATCCCATCGAACATTTGCCATCGTAACAGCCTTCTCACGCAGCATGAGCTTGCAGGTAGCTAGGGGCATACCAACAAATTCTAGTTCCCCTGGAATATGTAAGGTAGTCCCTAGCCTTGCCAACTCATCCGCTTCGCAGTTCCCCGGTATGTTCCTATGGCCAGGCACCCATATTAGGTGAATATTGTACTGCTCAGCCATCTCATTGAGAGATTTGCGGCAATCGATGGCCGTTTTCGAGTTGAGGAACACAGAGTCCAAGGATTTTATTGCAGGTTGACTGTCTGAGTATATATTAATGCCCACAATTTTTGGAACATTACTTCTCAGCCAATTCGCCACCTCTCTTATTGCTAATATTTCAGCCTGAAAAACACTACAGTGATTAGGTAATCTTTTCGCTATTTGAAGTTCCAGATCACTAGAATATACTCCGAAACCCACTTGTCCATCCAATTTGCAGCCATCAGTGTAGAAATCTATATATTCTTTATTCCCCGGGGTCTGTGTGCACCACGCCTCACTGTTGGGGATTAGAGTCTCAAACTTTTTGTCGAAAAGTGGACTCGCCAAAGTGTAATCCACTACGTTAGGCACATCTGACATTATTTTGAGGACAGAACTGTGACCGTAACCATTTTCCGACCACAGCGATAGTTCGCGCAACCGCACAGCCGTTGTTGCAGCTGACTGTTTGGCCAAAATGTCTAAAGGCAATAGATGCATCATGACATTAAGAGAATTTGTTCCTGTCTTGCTGAATGCGCCTGAAATACACAAACACGCCATACGCTGAACTTTATCTAAACCAGTCGGTTTCTGAAGTGCCGGCCACCAGACTACAACACCATATAGCATTATAGGTCTAACCATTGCCGTGTATAGCCAATGCACAATTTTTGGTTTTAGTCCCCACTTTTTTCCTATTGCCTTTTTGCACGAGCACAAAGCTACAGTTGCCTTCCTCGCCCTTTCTTCAATATTAAGCTTAAAGTTCAGCTTCCTGTCCAAAATAACGCCAAGGTATTTTGCACAATCACCAAAGGGAATTTCAATACCCCCTAAGGAAATAGGCCTAACCGTGGGAGTTTTGCGATCTTTGTAGTACATGACTAATTCTGTCTTTGCAGGATTTACCCCAAGACCATTGTCTTTCGCCCATTGTTCAGTCATCCGGAGGGCCCTCTGAATAATATCTCTGATTGTGGATGGGAATTTTCCCCTGACTGCCAGAGCTACATCATCTGCGTATGCCACCACTTTTATCCTTTCTTTTTCTAGAGTAACGAGAAGGCTATTTATAGCAACATTTTAAAGAAGAGGTGATAGAACTCCTCCTTGGGGAGTGCCTCTGTTCACATACTTTTGTATGTTTGCTTGTCCTAGTGTGGCTGAAATACGTCTCTTCATTAGCAGTTCGTCTAACAGCCTGAGTATACATGGATCAACATTCAGAGTTGTCAGTCCATTTAATATCGAGCTCGGATGGACATTATTGAACGCCCCTTCGATGTCTAGAAACGCCACTATTGTGTATTCTTTGACAGATAGTGAGCTTTCAATAAAGCTGACTAGTTCATGTAGTGCGGTCTCAGTAGACCTGCCCTTCGAGTATGCATGCTGTCGTTTCGAGAACAAACTTGAATCGATGCTAGTTCTAAGATAAATATCTATCATCCTCTCTAGAGTCTTAAGTAGGAATGAGGATAAGCTGATTGGTCGGAAATCCTTCGCCCTCGAGTGAGAGGCTTTTCCCGCTTTAGGTATGAAAACGACTTTTGTTTCCCTCCACTTTCCTGGGATATATGATAAGTTGATACATCCTTTATATATCACCGACAACCAGGGGATAATTTTGTCAGTTACAGCTTGTAACTCCGCCGGAGTAATTTCATCAGGTCCAGGGGATTTGAATGGTCCAAAGCTATTTAGCGCCCATCTTATTCTAGTTTCCGATACAATTTCCTCGACAGGAAACGACCGCTGAGCAACTGTGGCACCGCCAGTACATGGTTCAACCGTCTGATTTCCAGGAAAATGTGTGTCCAATAGTACCTCCAGCGTCTCCTCACTGGACGTTGTCCAATTGCCCTCCGATGTTTTAATGAAACCTGGAGCGGAGTTGGTGGATGCCAGAACCTTCCGTAGTCTGGAAGCCTCGGACGTATTCTCAATACTGCTGCAGTAAGCAATCCAAGAGTTATGCTGAGCCTTTCTCAGTTCTCGCTTGTATCCTCTCAGATTCTTCTTGTAAGCGTCCCAGTCCTCAGGGGCTCTGGTGGACTTTGCCTTGTTAAAGAGCTTCCTGCAGGATTTCCTCATATTACTTAATTCCGTAGACCACCATGGTGGTCGATGTTTCCCCCTTGGCTTTCCTCTAGGGCATGCAGCTTTCAGTGAGATGTTGAAGGCCTTAGTAATCCGCTCCACTGCGTGTTCGATATCTTGCACATTTCTCATATTTGTCTCTGTTATTTCCGGTATCATCATATTGAACGATTCCCTATACCTATTCCAGTCAGCTTTCCTAACATTTGGCGGAAATATGATCTTGGTGATATGAACATCAAATTTGAAACTGATGTAGCGATGATCTGAGAAGCTGTGTTCACTTAAAACCTGCCACTCAGATATCATTTCATTCAGTTCTTGCGAGGCCAAGGTGATGTCCAAAACCTCTTGCCTGTTTTTAGTGACAAAGGTTGGGACATCTCCCTTGTTGCAAACTACCAGATTAGTACGCAAAATAAACTCTATTAGCGACTCTCCCCTTGCATTAGTATCACTACTTCCCCATATACTATGATGTGCATTCGCATCGCATCCCATAATGAGTTTCGTCTTTGTTTTCAGTGACTCCTCCACTAAGGTCTTAACGGCATATGGAGGCATCTCCCTGTCATGTCCCATGTAGACCGAAGATACCCAATATTTGCATTTGGCTATTTCTAAACTTGCAACGACAGTGTCTGTATTGCACATTGAAGGAAGCAGAAACAAGATGAGCTCGTTTTTAGCAATTATACTGGCTCGATTTACATCATTACCAGTATACTGCAATAGTTTGAACCCCGGAGTACTTAATTCACATATTTTGTTTTTATAAACATATGGTTCTTGAATAAGAACTATATCTATGTCCCCTTTCATCAGGAGAACTTTTAAGGCAGCACATGCAGCCTTACAATGATGAAGATTTATCTGGAGGATTCGTAGGACCATCGAGATTTTCAACAACCGTCACATCAGCCTCTTCAATCGAGTCATCAAGAATGTCCTCTTCAGAGATATCGGTGACTCTCGCAATAACCATAGGTTCAACTTTGGTGAGTTCTGAGGCAGTAGAAGCCTCCTCACGCATACGGTATCTATCCATGTCTTCAAATGTCTTGGTATCCCCCTCGACTTCGCAAGAGGATCCGCTTACTTCTGATTCAGACAGAGGCTTGTCCATTTCTGAATCCTTTAGCTGATCGTTTTTATACACCTTCATTTGGATATAATGAAAGCCATAACATACACGCCCCTGGGACTTTGCTAGATGTGGCAAAGACTGAGTGTTCAATATAAACACTGCATGCCGTCTTGGCCCATCCACTTCATCCAAACGGCCAACCTTCCAATCAGCTGTTGGAAGATCTGGATTGCATTGTTTCAGTCTATTTAAAATAGATTCAGGGTCAGGAGGGTTTGCAGGTATCCACGCATGTGCTCTTGGTCTAGCCGGTATGTCTTTTTTCTCGACTAACTCTAGAGCAGCTCCTTCCCAAACTTCACCAATTAGTATCAGAGCAGCTTTAAAACATTCTATAGACCTCTGGTCCTCAAATGCGACTAGCTTAAATCGTCCTTGATACCAACCAGCCTCTTGGTGTCGAGGATCTGGGCCGAGAAACTTTTCCAGCACCTGTGAGTAGACGCCAGACAAAGCATTCTCAATTTCCCCCCATTTTTGCTTTGGAACCATACCGTCCAATGCTCCTTTATTTATGATAGCCATCACAAGGCTGTCTTTAGCAACTGAGGCTAACGATCGTTGATCCCTTTTGGAGGATGGCAGCTCATCCGGTGATCGTTCCCTTTTTCCAAGAATTCCTTGAGCCCATTTTAAGGAATCGCTTTGTTTAGCCGACAACGTGCTTGGGTCGACTGATCCTAATTTCTTTAGGATAAACAAAGCATTTCTGCGTTCTTTGAATCTCTTTCGTGAGGGATTACCTGCTTTTGATGCCGTTACCTTGGAAAAGGTCCGACTTGTCAAATTGTCGCCACCTGTCGACCCGTCTACAGGTCGACTAATTGGGCCTAACTCTTGGTCATTGCCCAAATTTATAACTCCAGTCGATACCCGTCCACTGGGCCCTGAAGTTAGCAACCCAGTGGATGTCTTTGAATTTCTCTGCATGGTGGCCTAATATCCCACCACACTTGAAATTCGTAGTAGGTACTTATTACAATGATTTTATCCGCTATTAAAAAAACACGTCCGTTCCGTTCGACGGTTGAAATAAAAACCTAACCTAACCTAGACTTTCCTTGCATTTTTATTATACCCTTCACCACTACTGTGGTACAGGGTATAATAAGTTTGTGCATTTGTATGTAACGCCAAGAAGGAGTAATCATAGACCAACCTTTTAGTATACGGATCGGCTTAGAATTATATTTTGAGTCGATTTAGCGATGTCCGTCTGTCTGTCTGTCCGTCTGTCTGTCTGTTGATGTATTTTTGTGTGCAAAGTACAGATTTGGTATAGGGTCCTGTTTCGGCTCAAAGACGATCCCTATTGATTTTGGAAAAAATCGGTTCAGATTTAGATATAGCTGCCATATATATTTTTCACCGATCTGGTCATAATTGGCGTGTATATCAACCGATCTTCCTCAAATTCCGTACATCCCAATATTTTATGAGTCTCGAAAAACTTGTAAAATATCAGTAAAATCGGTTCAGATTTAGATATAGCTCCCATATATAGCTTTCGCCCGATTTACACTCATTTGCCCACAGAGGCCAATTTTTTGCTCCGATTTAGTTGAAATTTTGCATAGGGAGTAGAATTAGCGTTGTAACTATGCGTGCCAAATTTGCTTGAAATCGGTTCAGATTTGGATATATCTCCCATATAAAGCTTTCGCCCGATTTACACTCATATGACCACAGAGGCCAATTTTTAACTCCGATTTAGTTGAAATTTTTCACAGGGAGTAGAATTAGCATTGTAGCTATGCGTGCCAAATTTGATTGAAATCGGTTAAGATTTAGATATAGCTCCCATATATATGATTTTCTGATTTCGACAAAAATGGTCAAAATACCAACATTTTCCTTGTAAAATCGCCACTGCTTAGTCGAAAAGTTGTAAAAATGACTCTAATTTTCCTAAACTTCTTCGAAGTTTCCTTAAAATTGCTTCAGATTTAAACGTTTCCCATATTTTTTTACTAACATTGTGTTCCACCTTACTGCATTAGCCGACTTAAATTTTGAGTCTATAGATTTTGTAGAAGTCTATCAAATTCTTCCAGATCGAGTGATATTTAAATTTATGTATTTGGGACAAACCTTTTTATATAGCCCCCCAACACATTTGACGGATGTGATATGGTATCGAAAATTTAGATCTACAAAGTGGTGCAGGGTATAATATAGTCGGCACCGCCCGACTTTGTGTTACGTCCCATAACGTTAGATTTAAATTTAAAGTACATAGATTTTGTAGAAGTATATAAAATTTTGTCTAAATCGATTCAGATTCAAATTCATGCATATGGGAATATAAACCTTTATATAGCTCGCACCAAATTTAAAGGATTTGAGATAGTATCAATAATTTTTTGATGGGTATTTATAGCATTATTTTATTTATTAAACATTGCTCTAAGTTTGAAATATAGAGTTTAATTGGCATCTAATGTGAAATTAAGACATTTTTTTGCACACATAAATAAATACGATACTTTATATCGATCCACTTACGGTACCCCCACAATAGAACTACAAATTAGTGGTATTAAAATTAGATTTAGTTATATTACCCGGAGTCGACTCCGGAGTCGGAGTCGAGCTGATGAAAAATGCTGGAGTCGGAGTCGAGCAAAATTGGCTCGACTCCACAGCCCTGGTCCAACTCTAAAAAGAGTATAGTGCCCTTTCGTTATTTTTATGAAGACGCCTGATTTCTTTTAACGAGCCATGAAAAAAATTATGCCCATAATGCCAAAATGATAAACAAAACACATGTCCACACATACATAAAATGCTGCTCTGAAGGCGAAAACATATGCTGTTTGTTTTTCAAATGTTTATTCTCTTCGTTCCCAATGTCTATTCTCTTTATTCAAATTAAATAATATTTAGACCATAGACCTTTTAATACATAGATGATCCAGTATTCTCTTTAAAAAAAATGTGTCAGTTCCAAAAATTATTTTCTGAGATTTCGTTTTGATTTTTTCGTAAAGAGTCAGTCCGAAACATTAATTTTCGTGCATTTGCTTTTGTGTTGTTCGTAAAGAGCAATGCTGCTCAAAATTAAATTTCGTATTTTTTGTTCAAATATGAACTTTTAATATATTAATTTATTTATAAATCCTCTGTTGCATCATAAACGTTCTAATTTTGTGTAAAATTGGCAAACTACAAAAAGGAAAACGAAAGAGATTGTAAGCGTGCTCTTATTTTTCTCGTTTATTCTTAATCTTCGGAACTGTCAAACATAGTTTGACACCCATGGCTCATCTATGTATTAAAAGGGCTATGATTTAGACTTAAGCATATCAAATTTTTGGCCTTATCATAACACAGTTTTCCGAAACAACATACAAGCGGGTTCACAGAAAATGTTCGTTTTTGATTCTTTCGCTGTATTATGTTGATATCTTTCGTCAACTCTCCCGGTTTCCATCTCTATTTCTTTCTCTATACTCTCTCTCTCTCTGTCGCTTTGAATAAAATATCATAACATATGAATGTTTAGTCGAAATTTGTAAATTTATATATGTTTGCATTCACACATATGATTTTTATGAAACATTCATGCCCCAAACATAATATATTCTAACATATTAACATAGATGTCCTAAACATTTAGTGTTAGTTTAGGAACATTACATGTTTGCACTTAAATATATTGTGTTTTAAAATTGTGCCCGAAACACATTTTGTTTATATCGGAAAATATGAAAAATATATTTTTCTAACAGTGCAAGTATTTGGTTTTTTTGCAATGGTCATTTCACTCAATTGCGTAGTCAAGCGACTCAATTTCTTTTTGGAAAACGAGAATTACAGTACAAATCAGCCAATTTGCATTACAAGCAAGTAAGTAAAGTAGAAAGTCGGGCGGGGCCGACTATATCATACCCTAAACCAACCCTACTGAATTAGTAAACATTGTTTGTGGGGTATCCATGGTATAGGTTTGCGAGATAAACCGAATATTCATATTTAAGTACATTAAGGGGTACATGCACGGAGGAAAAGGTGTGTTTTTTATATGTTTGGATACAAAAATAATATGTTTGGGACAAAAAAAAAAAAAAACACAATATGTGTGGGTACAAGAATATTGTGTTTGAAAACTAGTAAATTCTATTTGCAATCGATATGTTAATATGTTACAACATAATATGTTTACGTGAATAAATTTTTTAATACAAAAAATGTTTGCACAGAAGCATATAATTCTTACAGCGAACATCCAAACACGATATTTTTGGGAAAGTTACACTAAAAATAGAAATAATACTTGCCGCGGAAAAATATAATTTTACGACATTTAAAATATACATTTTATGTTTTCAGTAAAATTAAACTTAATACCCACCCAACCTACTCGAATTAGAAATTATTATTTCCAATTTAGTGGTTGTGGTTGTCACCAATATTTTTTGTTTAATTGGCACAGAAAACTAGTATTTTTCATTAGAAGATAATAAGCTATAATATGCATTATTCCCCCTATTTTTATTATTAACATCGTTTTTGCTTCTAACCTGGAAATTACGTACAAAATCTTGAAGTGATTGGAAAAATAATATGTGTGAATATAAACAAATATAAATTTACAAATTTGGAGTAAACATATATATGTTTTGATATAACATAAGACTTCGCCAAAAATTTGATATGCTTAAGTGAAAGTATTATTTAATTTGAATATTAAAATGAGTATTCGGAGAGAACATTCATTCGGAACCAAGAGAAAAGACATTAGAAAAAAGAGCATGAGTTTTGTTTATCATTTTTGTATTATGGGAACAATTTTTTTTTAGTCCAAAAATTTTTCTTTCATGTAATGGTACCCATTTTTAAGTCAAATCACTTTACGGGGATTCGAACAGCGATTTTTTTGAGGGTGTGGTTATGGGAGTTTTATCACAATCTGTACAGAAAAGTCTCATATTAGGAGCTATAGTTGATTCTGAACATACAGACTTAGTATGCCACTAATATTGAGTCCATTATTAAACAAGTAAGTAGAGTATAAAGTCGGGCGGCGCCGACTATGTCATACCCAAAACCACCCCTACATAAGCATTGGTTTGAGAGTTAAACCGCATTTCCTATTTAAGAACATTAAGGGGTACAATTTTATGGGAGTTTTGTCACAATCTGAGCAGAAATGTCTAATATTATATATAGTTGTATCTATAGTTGATTTTGCACATACCGAGTTAGTATGCCACTAATATTGAGTCCATTATTAACAAATAGGAAATCGCTCAATTAGTTGTGGTTATAAATCAAAATTCGTGAAAATCGGGCAATATTATTATGTAAGAGTTACATGTAAGTCTAAATACGATCGGATAATACATAAAAATTTGAAACTTGAGCACCGATTTGGATGATATTTTGCAGGTATGGTTGATATTACAGGAAATTACCTTTGACAAATGAGGCCACTATGGTCAAAAATAAGGTTATTTGGGACAAAATGTTCAAAATCGGGGGCTGCATATATATGGGAGTAGGGATGCTCTTTTAAAGAGCACATGTGCTCTTTTTTACAAAATGTGCTATTAAAACAAAACAGGCCAAAAGAGCACGCAAAAGTGCTCTATTTTTAGTTAAGTACTCTTTTGTGCGTATTACTCCAACGCGATTCAATAAATGGTAAAAGTAAACGTAACATACGTAAATGTCACACTACGAGATTTTCCTACGCCGTTATTTTCTAATTCAATAGTGTTTTCTTTATATATCAGAGTCGAAGAAGAGCACGCCGATGTTGCTTCTTCACTTTGTACTCTGTTCTAAATGTAAACAAACTTCTTTCAATACAATTTTTCACAAAAACACCAAACAAATGGCTTACAAAGTATTGTAAGAAAATTAGCTTGAGTTGAAAATGGTTTATTTTATGTATATGTTATGAACCTTTTTTATGTTTAAATGAATTATTATGGAATTAAATGTTTTTATTTTATTTGAAAAATTGTGCTCTTATTTTCGTATGTGCTCAAACTGTATGGTCCTCGGTTCGATTCTCCGTACAGGCGAAAGGTAAAATTTAAAAAATCTATAAAAGTGAATAATTTCTTCAACATTATTTGTATTACAGAAAAAGGTGTCAAGAACTAAAATATTTCGAGGAATTGAAAATTATGAGTATGTTAGGGAATGAGCACAATCGTCTTTGGGAAAAATTCTTCCAAGCATATAATATTTTTGGGCATAAAATGCTTTCAAACATATAATATGTTCACATAAAACAAACATATTAATGTTTCGGCAGTATCCAATAATATATGTGCTTCTTGCAAAATATGTTTGGAACATATGTTAAAGAAGCGATTTTTTTTTTTTGAGGGTGTACGAATGTTATGCTCTTTTGTAGTATATTATTTATGTTTTGTTGAACTTTACAATTAGTGTTGTTTTAACAAATTTACGGCCATTTTCATGTAGCTCCGTTAGGCTTTAACTGCCAGTTAACAGAAAGAAAAATGAAAATATATTTTCTCTGGTTAACTTTAACTGAAAAATTTTCAGCAGTTAAGTTTCTAACTGGCATATGGAATATATATGCAAGATGACAGATATGTACATAGCACGATTTAGGAGTTCGTTAGCTAACGTAGCACTAACGGAGCTTCATGAAAATGGGGGTTAATGATACAAAACCTGCTCAACCAAAAATGACGGAATGACGGATGGAAAGCTCTGGTCTATGGTAATTTCCAATATTCAATATTTTAGTTATTGGAAGTTACTCGTTTGTACATTACAAATACTGCTTTGTTGAATTTGAGAATGTTTAGAAATAAATATTACATAAGCGATTTGTTAGTCTTTACTAACTATCTTTTGGGCTTGTGGAATCTATAGATTTGTTGTCCGAATAGTATTCGTCACTATTCTGCACAAGGGACGCTATCTGTACATCAAAAGATATTTTTTTAGACATAGCATTTATAATCATAATACTAAACCTATCCAGTCGACATGAGCTTTCTACTATGAGTTTATGATCTGCTTATTTTTAAATACAATCGTGTTAATGGCGGAGTTTATGTTTGTATTTATGGAAATCATCTCACCCACTTCTTTCAATTCTACTACGGCCACCCAATCAGTCACATCATTGAATCGAGGATTATTTCGTCTGGCACTTAGAAGATATTTTCATTCAATGCGCATCTTTGTGATGGAGCCAGTGCAAGACAGGCAGTGTGTTAAAAGACATTTCAAAATTTATGTTCAAATTTAAGTGATCTTTGGCTGGACGCATTGGATCATCTCATGTATAAACGTCAAAACCGCCCAAATATGTTTTTTTATTGACAATTGTGCACATAACAGGAATCTCGAGCACCCAACAGAGAAAGAGTAAAACGCATAATTTTCTCAGATATTTGATACATTTTCGGTCATAAATTTCATTATGATGTTAACAAGACACCAGACACAATGGGAATTTATTTTAATTATGCACTTCCTGACATAAGAATCGTGGAACAAAAACAATATGTTTGTTTAAATTTAAGAAATGGAAGTGGCATGTCAAAGCGATATCTTGTGTGTTAAAGGTTATAATTAATTTGGCATATGTGCAGAGCAAATTTGAGTCATTTACAAAATAAGAATTTCTCAATCACATGAAGGAATTGTAATATAAGACCGAAGCTGAATGTAAAACAGACGAAAATGTATTGAATTGATAATTTTTACCATTCTCTTGTTGTTGTACCAGGTTTTGAATAAAAAAATCCGTATCTTTTATTTTAGTTTGCTTTTGAAGTTTGGGTTTCCGATTGTGAAACAACTACATATTACCAACCTTTATAATGAAATTTGGCGATTAACCTAAAATTCGTCCAAATGCGCAAACCTATTTATACTCTAAACCACATAGTGGTCAGGGTATAATAACTTTGTCTGCCAAAAAATGTGCCTACACAAAATATTGATTTTAGACCCCATAAAATATATACCGATCGACTCAGAATCACCTCCTGTGTAGATCTAGCTTGGTGTCCGTCCATGAAGTTGTTGTTCGCAGGATTCCGGTCGCAATTATTAACCGATTTTGATGAAATTTTGTATGTGGCGCTTTTTTGGCACAGGCACGAACGCTATTGAATTTGGAAAAAATCGGATCAAATTTACTTATAGCTCCCATATATATGTATTGCCAGATTTCGATAAATGGGGTCACATTGCGCCCACTTACTAACCGATCGGCGTCAAATTTGTCACAACGTAATTCAATTGACCACCCTTTGAGCGCGCCAAATTTCATCGAAATCAGTTCATATTTAGATATAGATCCCATATATGTATAGCCCGATTTTCACCAATTTGGCCATAAAACCCTTATTTATCAACCGATCTAACTCAAATTTAGCTCACTCTAATCTTCTATAGCACTGACTCTATGTGCTAAATATCATCGAAATCGATTCAGATTTAGATATAGCTCCCATATATATGTAGCGCCCGATTTTCCCAAATTTTGCCACAAACCCCTTATTTATCAACCGATTGTACTCAAAGTTGGGTAAATGTAATATTCTATAGCACTAACTATATGTGAAAAAAATAATTGAAATCGGTTCTTATTTAGCTATAGCTCCCATATATATGTACCGCCCGATTTTTCTAAATTTGGCTATAAAACCCTTATTTATCAACCGATAGTACTCAAAGTTGGCCAAATGTAATCTTCTATAGCACTATCTATATGTGCAAAATTTCATCGAAATCAGTTCAGATTGAGATATTGCTGCCATATATATTTTCCCAAATTTGGCCATAGAAACCTTATTTATTAACCGATCTTACTCAAAGTTGGCTAGATCCAGTCCTATATGGTGCTAACAGTATGTGCAAAATTTCATCGAAATCGGTTCAGATGTAGATATAGCTCCCATATATGTATTGCCCGATTTTGAAAAATTTCCCCTAACAACCTTATTTTTGACCATAGTAGCCTCATTTATTAACCGATCTTACTCACGTTTTGCACAAGGTAACCTTTTGTAGTATTAATCAAACCCGCAAAATATTATTCAAATTGGTTCAGATTTCCATATAGCTTCCATATATATGCATCGTCCGATTTTCCCAAATTTGGCCATAATACTCTTAGTTATTAACCATTCACAGAAAAAAGTGAATAATTGAATCAAATACAAAAATTGTGAATTCAATTATGTTTGTATTTGATTTTCAGCTTATGACGAAAATTGTAAATCCAAATACCCAAATTTTAAGGTTGTCATAAAACTATTTTCAAATGAAGTAATATTTGCGTTGAGTATAAATGTAATTGGAATTTGTCAAAATATTCAAATGACATAGTACTCAATCCAAATACATTAGTATTTGAAGTATATAGTGTTTTCAATTACAGTCGTAATTGAACTGAGTACAATGTTTATAGAATTTTGTAACCTATACAATTAATATCGTAATTGTGTTTATTACGATGTTAATCAATACAATCTTTGTATAATATAATCTATATTAATTTAAGAAAATTATACAAATACACTCTGAAAAAAATTTTATGCATTTTATTATAAAAAAGAAATTCTGAAAATATGTATAATTTAAAATACAGCGAAGTACATGTTTGGTAGAAAAATACAGAATATTCATTATAAACGACGCATTTAACAGGCTAACTCACAAAGAAAAAACTGTTTTTGAATTATCTGTATCACCTGCTGGAATTTCCCAAATCTTCCTCATTTATATGCGATTTGTTTAGGCATCCTGCTCTTCTGTAATACAAACATCTATTCATTTCAAAGTTTCGAAAATATTTCAAATTTTTACATGATTTTACCTTCTGTTGCTGGGAAGAAATCCTCGAAATCCCCGTTTTCGAAGTAAACACATTTTCCTCTAGGCCACATATTTTTGACAGTCGGCTTATATCCATTAATAGGGCAATTTGACGTGTACACGAACTAATTGCAAAAACAAAATAGAAAGAATGTAATTGTATATACATTCCAAAGCTTATTCGCAAGTTTTTAAACGACCCAATTCAGGATGTGTGTAAGTTTATACTACGAAAGAAATCATTTACATATTTTATTAAAGTTTTCAGCCAATTTTAAAAATTTTACGAACGTAGAAATATGTACTAAATATATTAAATAAACTTTCCATAGTAAAAAGTTTGTGCTGTGATACTTTTGTCGTGATCCCGACTAATAGTCGAAGTCACGAGAATTCTCGTGAGTCTAGAAATTGTTGTGAACCGTTAATCGTCTTTAAAAGTTCTGTTTGCGTGAACGTACATGAGTATTTCTTGAATGTGCTTGAGAGAGAGAAAGAATTCTACCAACACGTCACAGGTTAGACTCACAATGAAAATGTTCATTTTTACGAAGAGAATTCTTTCAGTGTAGTTTCCAAAAAACGCGCTTGACCAAAAAAAACTGGTATTTAGATAAAGGTACTTACCTATGATAAAAATACAATATGGTGCGCCAAAAATGTTGTAAATGTTAACATTTCGAATCGCCGTACCGATACCACGGTTTATTTGCGGGTAAATTCGACCATTTTCTTAAGAAGATTCTTAATAATAACAATAAATGACATTTTATTGTTTGTATTAATTTATTTTTCGTTACGTAGCAACGTCATAAACAGTTTTATCAGGCAATTACGCATTATACTTAAATCAATAACTTTTATACTTGGTCCAATTGAACATAGTAATTGATGTGTTGTGAATTCAATTACCAGTGAATTTTGATATTTTTGCCAGTTTTTCATTCAACCAATTATTTTCATGTTTGACTTAATAAAAATCGTATTTGATATAATTTTTTCATCCAATTATGCCAATAATTCATTTTTATTTTGCTTCAGTTTTTTCTGTGTTGTTACTCAATTTTCAGATTTTGATGTACTAGCCGATCGTATTTATACGTACTTGTAGCTCTTACATAAGAATATTGCTCGATTTTTACAAATTTGGATTTATTACCAACACTAATTGAGCGATTTTCTTTTTTTTAATAATGGGCTCAATATTAGTGGCATACTAACTCCGTAGGTGCAATATCAACTACAGCCAGTGTTGCTAGAAGTAGGGGAAACTATATGTAGGTTTTTTCTAATATTAAGCGTCTTGTAGGACTTAACACAATTTGTAATAATTGGTGGCTCTAGAGCAGGAAATTAGAAGCCGGCAAGGCTTGATCTTTAACAATGTGTGGTAACAACAGTTACCACTCGTGCCAAAAAAAAATCTTACAAAATTTGAAGATTGTCACAAATTACCAAAAATCTACCAAACAAATATTTCTATAGAAATTTTTGTCAAAACTTTATTTGTGTAGAAAATTTTGTCAACATTTTATTTCTATAGAAAATTGTATCAAAACTGTATTTCTATAGAAATTTTTTTCAAGATATTGTTTCTATAAAAATTTTTCTCAAAATTTTATTTCTATGGAATTTTTTCTCAAAATTTTATTTCTATAGAATTTATTATCAACATTTTATTTCTATAGAAAAATTTCTCAAAAAAATTTGTTTGTAGAAACTTTTTACAGAATTTTATTTCTATAGAGTTTTAACAAAAAAAATACTATTTTTTGGTAGAATTCTACCAACTGTGGCAACCGTGGTGGTAATACAAATTTATTTTCTAGGTTATATACGTTGCATTTTCATGTTTTAAGATAATAAAGAACTTATGTCCAAGAAAGTAGAATTGCCATTTTCGAATTTCGAAAATTTGAAAGTTGTGCTGGATTGTGCTAGGTTTGTGCCGATTTGTGCTGCAATTTGTTTTTTTAAATTTTATCAAATAGCCGAGATATTTCGAAAAAACTTTTTTCAACAAAATTTTTGCCAGAATCGCCATTTTCGAAATTCGACATTTTGACAGTTGTGCTGAGTTGTGCTAGCCGAGTACATTATTGTGCCGTTTAAATAAAAATTCTATCTCTTATAGTTTTCGAGAAATTCTAAAATTTCGAAAAATTTCCAGAATCGCCATTTTCGAATTTCGAAAATTTTAATATTGTATTAAACCGTTATCGACTTGTGCTAAGTTGTGCCGTTGAGATCACCTTTCTATCTCAAGCCGTTTCCGAGAAACAGCCAAATTAAATTTTTAAAAAAGTTCAAAAATATGTGTTTGAAAAACGCCAAAATTTAAAAAAACAGTCAATGTTAATGATCGAGACCAAATACGTATACAAACTATAACGGTTCGCTTTGAAAAGAGTATAAATATACTTCGGTTTCATTTTATTACAATTTTGTAACGAATCACTTAAATTTTTATACACGTTTGCGGACGGAGGGGCTACATTTCCTTTTGAATCAATCACGTTGGAAAATTTGGGTTCACGAATAAGTTCTCTTAAATTTTCGATTTTATTATGAACTTGATTTGCAGACGATTTCTTCATTTTACTAATTTCTGGAACGACGTTAGTTTTATTGTTATCAACGGATTCACTATTGATCGAACTCTTTCCCGAACTCATTTTAGATTTCACTTTTATAAAAATTGATACAAAAATTGGCACAGAAACTTCGAATATAAGCACTTTTGATATGACTATGTAGGTGTTTACAGTTTGAGGTTACGGTTTTAATTGATTGGGAAAGTGTAAACCACGCTTCATTGAATAAGATAAATTCTTACAAATCATAAATGAGTACACGTACACTCTATACGTGGTAGATCACATGTGTTTTCAACTCTCACATTATTGGGAAATCCTATAATTCGATTTGTTACTTCTTATTCATTCACAGATAAGGAAGTCTATTCAGAATTTATGAATGAATCGGTGGATTGTTACCTGTATTTCAGTGGTACGGAGCACGATTTCCCAAATTTACCTGTATATGACCCCGACCTACATTTTGCCTGAATATGACCACGTCTGAAATTGCCTGTTATCACAAACGAATTAAGTCATGGAAACCTGTGATCATACCAAACTAGAAGACGATAAATGATAATAAAATTATAGGACCATTTTAAACAATATGTTTGCCATTTCCTTTCCATTGGCACAACATTCAGTTTTTTTTCAAATTCAAAATTTTAAATTTTGACTATTTTCAATCATAAATTGGCATTTTTTAAAAAAAAGTTTTTGGGAATATCTCCAAAACGGTTTGAGATAGAAAGTTGATTCAAACGGCACAAATGAGTACTAACCTAGCACAAATTGGCACAACGTTCAGTTTTTTGAAATTCGAAAATTTTAAATTTTGACTATTTTCAATCATAAATTGGCATTTTTTAAAAAAAAGTTTTTGCGAATATCTCCAACCCGGTTTGAGATAGAAATATGATTCAAACGGCACAAATGTGTACTAACCTAGCACAAATTGGCACTACGTTCAGTTTTTTGAAATTCGAAAATTTTAAAATTTTACTATTTTCAATCATAAATTGGCACTTTTTAAAAAAAGTTTTTGCGAATATCTCCAAAACGGTTTGAGATAGAAAGTTGATTCAAACGGCACAAATGAGTACTAACCTAGCACAAATTGGCACTACGTTCAGTTTTTTGAAATTCGAAAATTTTAAATTTTGACTATTTTGGCATAAATTGGCATTTTTTAATAAAAGTTTTTGGGAATATCTCCAAAACGGTTTGAGATAGAAAGTTGATTCAAACGGCACAAATGAGTACTAACCTAGCACAAATTGGCACTACGTTCAGTTTTTTTGAAATTCGAAAATTTTAAATTTTGACTATTTTCAATCATAAATTGGCATTTTTTAAAAAAAGTTTTTGCGAATATCTCCAAAACGGTTTGAGATAGAAAGTTGATTCAAACGGCACAAATGAGTACTAACCTAGCACAAATTGGCACTACGTTCAGTTTTTTGAAATTCGAAAATTTTAAATTTTGACTATTTTCAATCATAAATTGGCATTTTTTAAAAAAAGTTTTTGCGAATATCTCCAACCCGGTTTGAGATAGAAATATGATTCAAACGGCACAAATGTGTACTAACCTAGCACAAATTGGCACAACGTTAATTTTTTTGAAATTCGAAAATTTTAAAATTTTACTATTTTCAATCATAAATTGGCACTTTTTAAAAAAAAGTTTTTGCGAATATCTCCAAAACGGTTTGAGATAGAAAGTTGATTCAAACGGCACAAATGAGTACTAACCTAGCACAAATTGGCACTACGTTCAGTTTTTTGAAATTCGAAAATTTTAAATTTTGACTATTTTCAATCATAAATTGGCATTTTTTTAAAAAAGTTTTTGCGAATATCTCCAACCCGGTTTGAGATAGAAATATGATTCAAACGGCACAAATGTATACTAACCTAGCACAAATTGGCACTACGTTCAGTTTTTTGAAATTCGAAAATTTTAAATTTTGACTATTTTCAATCATAAATTGGCATTTTTTTAAAAAAGTTTTTGCGAATATCTCCAACCCGGTTTGAGATAGAAATATGATTCAAACGGCACAAATGAGTACTAACCTAGCACAAATTGGCACTACGTTCAGTTTTTTGAAATTCGAAAATTTTAAATTTTGACTATTTTCAATCATAAATTGGCATTTTTTTAAAAAAGTTTTTGCGAATATCTCCAACCCGGTTTGAGATAGAAATATGATTCAAACGGCACAAATGTATACTAACCTAGCACAAATTGGCACTACGTTCAGTTTTTTGAAATTCGAAAATTTTAAATTTTGACTATTTTCAATCATAAATTGGCATTTTTTAAAAAAAGTTTTTGCGAATATCTCCAACCCGGTTTGAGATAGAAATATGATTCAAACGGCACAAATGTGTACTAACCTAGCACAAATTGGCACAACGTTAATTTTTTTGAAATTCGAAAATTTTAAAATTTTACTATTTTCAATCATAAATTGGCACTTTTTAAAAAAAGTTTTTGCGAATATCTCCAAAACGGTTTGAGATAGAAAGTTGATTCAAACGGCACAAATGAGTACTAACCTAGCACAAATTGGCACAACGTTAATTTTTTTGAAATTCGAAAATTTTAAAATTTTACTATTTTCAATCATAAATTGGCACTTTTTAAAAAAAGTTTTTGCGAATATCTCCAAAACGGTTTGAGATAGAAAGTTGATTCAAACGGCACAAATGAGTACTAACCTAGCACAAATTGGCACAACGTTCAGTTTTTTGAAATTCGAAAATTTTAAATTTTGACTATTTTGGCATAAATTGGCATTTTTTAATAAAAGTTTTTGCGAATATCTCCAAAACGGTTTGAGATAGAAAGTTGATTCAAACGGCACAAATGAGTACTAACCTAGCACAAATTGGCACTACGTTCAGTTTTTTGAAATTCGAAAATTTTAAATTTTGACTATTTTCAATCATAAATTGGCATTTTTTAAAAAAAGTTTTTGCGAATATCTCCAAAACGGTTTGAGATAGAAAGTTGATTCGAACGGCACAAATGAGTACTGAACTAGCACAAATTGGCACAACATTCAGTTTTTTGAAATTCGAAAATTTAAATTTTGGCGTTTTTCAAACACATATTTTTGAACTTTTTTAAAAATTTAATTTGGCTGTTTCTCGGAAACGGCTTGAGATAGAAAGGTGATTTCAACGGCACAACTTAGCACAAGTCGATAACGGTTTAATACAATATTAAAATTTTCGAAATTCGAAAATGGCGATTCTGGAAATTTTTCGAAATTTTAGAATTTCTCGAAAACTATAAGAGATAGAATTTTTATTTAAACGGCACAATAATGTACTCGGCTAGCACAACTCAGCACAACTGTCAAAATGTCGAATTTCGAAAATGGCGATTCTGGCAAAAATTTTGTTGAAAAAAGGTTTTTCGAAATATCTCGGCTATTTGATAAAATTTAAAAAAACAAATTGCAGCACAAATCGGCACAAACCTAGCACAATCCAGCACAACTTTCAAATTTTCGAAATTCGAAAATGGCAATTCTACTTTCTTGGACATAAAGAACTTAGAACCATTTTTGTTTTTTTTTAAATTTGTTTAAATTTAACGAAAACAAGTAAGGAAAGTCTAAAGTCGGGCGGGACCGACTATATTATACCCTGCACCACTTTGTAGATCTAAATTTTCGATACCATATCACATCCGTCAAATGTGTTGGGGGCTATATATAAAAGTTTGTCCCAAACATTTAAATATCACTCGATGTGGACAGAATTTGATAGACTTCTGCAAAATCTATAGACTCAAAATTTAAGTCGACTAATGCACTAGGGTGGAACACAATGTTAGAAAAAAAATATGGGAAACGTTTAAATCTAAAGCAATTTTAAGGAAACTTCGAAAAAGTTTATTTATGATTTATCGCTCGATATATATGTATTAGAAGTTTAGGAAAATTAGAGTCATTTTTACAACTTTTCGACTAAGCAGTGGCGATTTACCAAGGAAAATGTTGGTATTTTGACCATTTTTGTCGAAATCAGAAAAACATATATATGGGAGCTATATCTAAATCTGAACCGATTTCAACCAACTTTGGCACGCATAGCTACAATGCTAATTCTACACCCTGTGCAAAATTTCAACTAAATCGGAGTTAAAAATTAGCCTCTGTGGTCATATGAGTGTAAATCGGGCGAAAGCTATATATGGGAGATATATCTAAATCTGAACCGATTTCAACCAAATTTGGCACGCATCGCTATAATGCTAATTCTACTTCCTGTGCAAAATTTCAACTAAATCGGGCCAAAAATTGGCCTCTGTGGTCATATGAGTGTAAATCGGGCGAAAGCTATATATGGGAGATATATCTAAATCTGAATCGATTTCAACCAAATTTGGCACACATAGCTACAATGCTAAATCTACTCCTTGTGCAAAATTTCAACTAAATCGAAGTAAAAAATTGGCCTCTGTGGTCATATGAGTGTAAATCGGGCGAAAGCTATATATGGGAGATATATCTAAATCTGAATCGATTTCAACCAAATTTGGCACACATAGCTACAATGCTAAATCTACTCCTTGTGCAAAATTTCAACTAAATCGAAGTAAAAAATTGGCCTCTGTGGTCATATGAGTGTAAATCGGGCGAAAGCTATATATGGGTGCTATATATAAATCTGAACCGATTTCAATGAAATTTGGCACGCATAGCTAGAATGCTAAATCTACTCCCTGTGCAAAATTTCACCCAAATTGGGTCAAAACTCTAGCTTTTAGGACCATATTAGTCCATATCGGGCGAAAGATATATATGGGAGCTATATCTAAATCTGAACCGATTTCAATAAAATTTGGCACACTTGACTATAGTACTAATTGTTCTTCTTGTGCAAAATTTTAAGCAAATTAGGGTAAAACTCTGGCTTCTGGGGCCATATAAGTCCATATCGGGCGAAATATATATATGGGAGCTATATCTAAATCTGAACCGATTGCAAAATCAATAGGGATCTATTCTGAGCCAAAACACATACGTGTGCCAAATTTGAAGTCGATTGGACTAAAACTGCGACCTAGACTTTGATTACAAAAATGTGTTCACGGACAGACGGACAGACGGACATCGCTATATCGACTCAGGAACCCACCCTGAGCATTTTTGCTAAAGACACCATGTGTCTATCTCGTCTCCTTCTGGGTGTTGCAAACATATGCACTAACTTATAATACCCTGTTCCACAGTGTGGAGCAGGGTATAAATATTGTAGGGAAAATTGTTTGGGAATGTATGGGAAAGTAGGGAAATTTTTTATCCTTGTATGGCAAACCGAAAATTTTCCCTGGCAATACTGACTATGAGCTATAGCAAAGATAATTGAGAAGAAGATGCAGTCTTGTCATAGCAAAACTGAAACACCAGATGACTCTTCCACCAAAATATCGTAAAGTTTGCGTCGACGTGTCTCTCAAATGTACTGCCGTTTGCGTCGGAAAATATCATATCATTTATGTTTTTCATAAATTTCTGAATAAAATCCCACAAAAGCAATACCAAAACGATTGTAGAAAATTAAAATAATACGTATGTGTATATTAAAGCGAATATTCATTATGGTTTTATGTGAATATTGCCGTTTAAATTTATTCATGGGCAGAGCTGCTTTGGAAAAAATTGACAAATAAAACAATTTTTTTTCTCATAGCCCTCTACACCTTGACATTTGTTTTCTTTTATAAGAGCACAATGCTTAATCTTGTTATACTCAATTATCTTTGGCTATAGTCAGATTGAGACAAAGCACCCATAAACATGTACCCCTTAATTTTCTTAAATACGCCACAGCGGTTTATCTCCCAGACCTATATCAATGTTACCCCACAAATACTTATGAGTACTGATTCAGTAATTACTTATATAATAATGGACTCAATAATAGTGGCATACTAACTCTGTGGTGCAATGGACTCGGTCCCTTGTCATTGAGCTTAACATGGAATCGGGCAGCACTCAGTGATAAGAGAGAAGTTTTACCAATGTGGTATCACAATGGACTGAATAGTCTAAGAGCGTTTTCGTTTCGCAAAAAATATGTTATTATATTATTTTCGCCCAAATGTTAGCGTCATTCCAAAGTTATTGTTAATTAGTAATATTGTGAGGAATAAAGGACTCAAAAGCTATGAGAGTATCCTTTATATTTTGAAATCAATTTCGAGAATGTTGCACCTTTTTTTCCAATCGAAATCGCCATAAGTGAGCCTGATACATCGGGCTGCCACCTAACCTAACCTAACTCTGTAGGTTCAGAACCAACAAAAGCTCCTAATATCCGACATTTCTCGATGAAACACCAAATATTGTAAAAGCATATAAAATTCTATACATCCAAACAAATGCAAATTGACTGATTTGTACGGTAATTCTCGTTTTCCAAAAAGAAATGGAGTCACTTGACTGCGCAATTAAGTGGAATGACTGCGCACTGCAAATAAACAAAATCACGGTCAATTGTCAAAAGACATCTATAAATTTTCTTCCGCTCAGAATCATCAACACGTTGTTGTTTTTGGTCAAATGTGAGCTCGCGCGGCACCCATTTTGCACAGAGCATCCGCATATCCAAATATTGACGAATGATATGACCACCACGTTCCTTTGATATCTTTAAGGCCTCTGCTATCTCGATCAACTTCATTTTACGGTCATTCAAAATCATTTTGTGGGTTTTTTTTGATGTTTTCATCGGTAACCACCTCTTTCGGGCGTCCACTGCGTTCACCGTCCTCCATGCTCATTTCACCTCGCTTGAATTTTGCATACCCATCAATTATTGTCGATTTCCCTGGGGTAGAGTCCGGAAACTCATTATCAAGCCAAGTTTTTGCTTCCACCACATTTTTTCCGTATTTTATCAAAACACGAAATTCCTTTTTTTCACAATAACAAAAGTTGTTATACAAAAGACGCTCTATCTCACAAACTAATTGACTTACAGACGTCAAATTTTGACACGAATCATTTGAAGGTTGGTACTATATAAAAATAATGTGCATTTAATACTAGCGACGCCGTCTATGTGTCAGACCGGGGACTTATCAGCCAACCTGTTATGTTTGTGACAGGTATAAAGATTAGTCCTGACTTGGTGTGCTGATCGATCTTTTATTATTCGAAAAATGGATCAAAGAAGCAACCTCCATGTTCCGATATTCAGAATCGCAAAATTTTCGTTTGGCGATATTTACTTAATCATAAAATATATTCACTTAACATTTGGCAATAACATATAGTTACCTTCAATGAGAAGATCAAACTAAATTCCGAGAGCATTTCAAGTTTATAGTTATAAAAAATATAAATTCTTGCGATGTGACTTTAGTGGTGGTATAATCGGCTTAAGAGAGTTCGTGATGTCTATGACGATGCTCGTTCTTGTCGCTAGAGCACGTCAGCAACCGATGAAAACAATGGAGCAGTGGAAAGAAAGAATTCTCTTCGTTTATTTTACGAAGAATTCTTCATTAACTATTCTTCGTGAATTCTTCATTAAAACAACGAAATTTTCATTCGTTTTCGTTAATTTTACGAATATACGAAACATGTACGAAATATTCTACATTAACTTTTCTTCATAAAAAGTTCGTACTTTTAACGAAAATTTCTTCAAATTTCATGACTTTTGTGAAGAAGTTTTTATGAAACTTTCTACGTTAAAATTTCTTCAAAAAAGTACGAAACTTTTTCTTTGAAATAACAAAGAAGTTTCATTGAAGTTGTAAATTTTCTGTTCGCGATATAAAATTGCCTTTGATAACCCAGCAAAAACTGGGTAAGCACTAGTGATTCATTCAGTAATACCGGTAATCAAAAAGTTAATACTTGCAGCATTACCTGGGATTTGAAAATAATAACTTACCTGTGTATGCAAAAAGTGATTCTTTCTATTAATACCGGTAATCAAAATCATATATTGAGGTCCGGGTTTGGCTCTACAGTGGGCACCGTTAATAGTAGCGAAAAGTAATGCAAAATTATATTTCAGAAAAAATATTAATTGATAATGCCAATAAAATATACCCTTGTTTCCTAAAGTTGTATATTACATAATTTATATTAAAGAATAACATCATTGAATAGATCCATTCGGTGGAGCGTGGTATTGTGTGTTGAATTACAAAACAACAGGGATGAGTTCGCACTTTTTGAGCATCTTTATGGTAAAGCTATCATTTTTGGTGAGTTGGTATGCTTGCGAAGAAGTACTTATTTTTCGACTGCTGGTGTGCTTGCACCGAAGTACTTTCCTCCAATGACATGCACGTGTAAAAGTATTACTGCTGATATATGTACGAGGAAGTTGTTACCAATTTGGCGCAGGTATACTTGTACTCATACCTGGTAATAGGAGTTTTTGCTGGGTAATGTGCTATGTGTATTCTTTTATTAAATTTTTAATGCATGTCTATGGTACTACTCATTTGTGTGACAGCATGCTATGAATAAAAGTGAGTCAACCAAACTAAAAGTTGTTCAAAACCTTAACATGTAAAGTAGTAGTGACATTTTTCTTTGGCAAATTTCGTAATTTTTCGTTCTTTTTAGGAAAACAATTTTTCGGTGTAGCGCATGCAAAACAATTGTTGGTGATGGTGTAGGTATGAAACGACGTTACATGGACATCGCGCAGAAGCTGTTGAACATTATCAACAATAATCAACATTACCTCAAAGAGGTCCGTACACCGAAAGAATTATCTTCGTTAATTTTACAAAACCTCCTTCATTAACAACTCCTCGCAAATTCTTCATTAAATCAGCGAAATTTTCATTGCATTTGGAAATACGAAATGTCTACGAAATTTGTAAAAAACGAAGTTGCATCGTAATAAGTGCATACTTGTAACGGAGCTTTCTTATGAATATTTTACGAAACATTCTCGATTAAACTTTCTTCATAAAAAGTACGAAAATATTTTTATGAAGTTTGGAAGAAGAATCGTTGAAGTTATGAAATTTCCATTTGCGACATAAAAATGTCTAATAATGCGATTGGATATATTCCTTTATTCCATATTTTAAAGCATGTCTATACTACTTCTCATTTGATTGGATAAAATTGAGGCGCTATGCAAATGGACCCCAGGAAAATGAGCCCCCAAAGCCAAATAAAACAGGGCCACAAATCTAGTCAACGCGTCATAATGAATATGATGCCACCATTGCCGTCCACCCATCTTAATACATACGTTTAGTATTCTTTAAGTGAGATTTTACTCACGACCAATTTTTATATACTACTACTATTACGACATTAACGTGTGTATGAGTATTTTCTTTGGTTTTCTATGTTCGTGAGAACAATTTTAGTTTTCGGAAAACGATTTTCCTGAATTTTATTTTGACCTTTCCCTGTGCACAGAGGAAAAAGTGTGTTTTTATATGTTTGGATACAAAAATAAGATGTTTGGGACAAAAAAAGTTAACACAATATGTGTGGGTACAAGAATATTGTGTTTGAAAACTAGTATATTATGTTTGCAATCGATATGTTAATATGTTACAACATACTATGTTTACGTGAATAAATTTGTATACCCTAACCACATAGTGGTCAGGATATATTAACTTTGATCTCCTAAAAATGTGCCTACCAGAAATATTGATTTTAGATAAAAAAAAACAAGTAAGGAAAGTCTAAAGTCGGGCGGGGCCGACTATATTATACCCTGCACCACTTAGTAGATCTAAATTTTCGATACCATACCACATTCGTCAAACGTGTTGGGGGCTATATATAAAGGTTTGTCCCAAACACGTACATTTAAATATCACTCGATCTGGACAGAATTTTATAGACTTCTACAAACTCAAAATTTATGTCGGCTAATACACTAGGGTGGAACACAATGTTAGTAAAAAAGTACACCCTGTACCACAGTAGTGGTGAAGGGTATAAATATGGGAAACATTTAAATCTGAAGCAAACTTCGAAAAAGTTTATTTAGGGTTTATCGCTCGATATATATGTATTAGAAGTTTAGGAAAATTAGAGTCATTTTTACAATTTTCGACTAAGCAGTGGCGATTTAACAAGGAAAGTGTTGGTATTTTGACCATTTTTGTCGAAATCAGAAAAATATATATGGGAGCTATATCCAAATCTGAACCGATTTCAACCAAATATGGCACGCATAGTTACAATGCTAATTCTCTTCCCTATGCAAAATTTCAACTAAATCGGAGCAAAAAATTTGCCTCTGTGGGCAATTGAGTGTAAATCGGGCGAAAGCTATATATGGGAGCTATATCTAAAGCTGAACCGATTTGGCTGATATTTTGCAAGTTTTTCGAGACTCATAAAATATTCGGATGTACGGAGTTTGAGGAAGATCAGTTGATATACACGCCAATTATGACCAGATCGGTGAAAAATATATATGGCAACTATATTTAAATCTGAACCGATTTTTTCCAACATTAATAGGGATCGTCTTTGATCCGAAACAGGACCCTATACCAAATTTTAGGACAATCGGACTAAAACTGAGAGCTGTACTTTGCACACAAAAATACATCAACAGACAGACAGACGGACAGACAGACAGACAGACATCGCTAAATCGACTCAGAATTTAATTCTAAACCGATCCGTATACTAAAAGGTTGGTTGATTACTCCTTATTGGCGTTACATACAAATGAACAAACTTATTATTCCCTGTACCACAGTAGTGGTGAAGGGTATAATAAAATATATACCGATCGACTCAGAATCACATCCTGAGTCGATCTAGCCCGATCTCACTCAAACTTGGCCAAATAAAATTTTCTATAGTGCTTACTATGTGCAAAAAATCATCGAAATCGGTTCAGATTTAGCTATAGCTCCCATATATATGTATCGCCCGATTTTCAAAAATTTGGTCTTAATAGCCTTATTTATTACCCGATCTTACATACAGTTACTTTCTCTGGTATAAACCAAACCTGCAAAATATTATTTAAATCGGTTAAGATTTAGATATAGTTCCCATATATATATATATATATATATATATATATATATATATATATATATATATATATATATATATATATATATATATATATATATATATATATATATATATATATATTTATATATATATATATTTATATATATATATATATATATATATATATATTAGTTACTAGCCGATCTTACTCAAATTTAGTAATCTCCTAAAACATCAACCAAACTTGGGCATGGATGACATTAACTTACGGCAAATCTCTACCTGTATATTATACCATACTTTTTGAATATCGTTAGCATAATGTGTAAAGGTGCTAAGTCAACCTTCTATAAAAAAGGATTAAGATGCAGATCGACAGATAAATCAAAAATACATAGTTTACCAAAAAATATTATATATGTGTTTTTATCTCCGTTTGATAATGATATGTAAAAGTGCTAAGTCAGCACTTGTTAAAATACACGTGCTAAGTCAAATTTTTCGTTGAGTAGGCTTTGATAAAAAATTTTAATAGCAATTTTTTGTGTGCTATTTTGCGGAATGTTTACTGTTTGTATTGAAAGCATAAAAGGTAACACATGGATATTACTCGTATTACTCCATTTTTGCAAATAATTAGAAACTTTATTTACGTTGGAGCAGATTCTTTTGGAATAGAATCTGATGATGGTGTTATTGGTCTGGTGCCTTATGGTTTCAATAGAGATTCCGACAATTAATTTGAATTACCTGTAGGAACGAAAAAGCGAAAGAAGAGGATGCAAGTGGAAAAGGATGATTGGTTTGTGGCCAAAAGTATTGGGGAAGACGAAAGGAAGATGACGTAATGAAAGAACCACGTGCCATAAAGGACAGATGTAAGTGTGCACAAAACAGATGTATTGCTACCACACGCAGAGAAGAGACATGATTGTCACAATCATATTCGAAGAGCAAAATAATATGATAGCAGCTATTTTTGCGGCGACCATGTTGGCTCAGTGAACATGGTTCTAAGAAAAATACAATTGTCCTCATCTAAAATGTTATTATATTGATAAAAAGAATTTTGTTTCCATTAAAAAACAATGGTCACGATCTAAACTGTTATGTTATTCCTCAAAAATGTTTTTCTTCTAGTTAAAAGAACATGGTCACAACCTAAAATGTTTTGATTTTTATGAAAAAACTTTTTTCGTCGTCGAGAAAAGAACGCCACTTGAGAAAAGAAAACACAAAATCAACTTTATTTATTTGTTTTTATTTATTTATAAACTATTTCACTGTTTATTTGTATTTATAATGCCGTGCAAGCAAACATCACATATTTTTACACACTCTAGTTTGGTTCAATTTCAACAATAAGAAATCATTCCATATTTACTTCGTGCCCATCAAATGTAAAGGGTGATTCTTTTGAGGTTAGGATTTTCATGCATTAGTATTTGACAGATCACGTGGGATTTCAGACATGGTGTCAAAGAGAAAGATGCTCAGTATGCTTTGACATTTCATCATGAATAGACTTACTAACGAGCAACGCTTGCAAATCATTGAATTTTATTACCAAAATCAGTGGCAGAAAATCCGCTTTTTTATCGACAAATTTTGTTCAGCGATGAGGCTCATTTCTGGTTGAATGGCTACGTAAATAAGCAAAATTGCCGCATTTGGAGTGAAGAGCAACCAGAAGCCGTTCAAGAACTGCCCATGCATCCCGAAAAATGCACTGTTTGGTGTGGTTTGTACGCTGGTGGAATCATTGGACCGTATTTTTTCAAAGATGCTGTTGGACGCAACGTTACGGTGAATGGCGATCGCTATCGTTCGATGCTAACAAACTTTTTGTTGCCAAAAATGGAAGAACTGAACTTGGTTGACATGTGGTTTCAACAAGATGGCGCTACATGCCACACAGCTCGCGATTCTATGGCCATTTTGAGGGAAAACTTCGGAGAACAATTCATCTCAAGAAATGGACCGGTAAGTTGGCCACCAAGATCATGCGATTTGACGCCTTTAGACTATTTTTTGTGGGGCTACGTCAAGTCTAAAGTCTACAGAAATAAGCCAGCAACTATTCCAGCTTTGGAAGACAACATTTCCGAAGAAATTCGGGCTATTCCGGCCGAAATGCTCGAAAAAGTTGCCCAAAATTGGACTTTCCGAATGGACCACCTAAGACGCAGCCGCGGTCAACATTTAAATGAAATTATCTTCAAAAAGTAAATGTCATGGACCAATCTAACGTTTCAAATAAAGAACCGATGAGATTTTGCAAATTTTATGCGTTTTTTTTTTTAAAAAGTTATCAAGCTCTTAACAAATCACCCTTTACAAACACAGACATCATATAACTGCAAATAAAAATAAATTATATCATATGTCAAAATGCAGAACAAAAACCAGGTACATTTGTTTCAATTACACTTTCCTTTTTCGTATTCACATAAAAGCACGTGCCATTTCTGAATAAATAAATTAACACAAAACACAATAATTCCGTATTCTCCGTCCATTCCAAGAAACAATCAACACACGACTGACGCGCAAATTGAAAATCTTGTGTACCTGCTCAATGTTTTTATAAAATTCTTTTCGCTGCACACAAGTTAAAAAAATTAAATGGTCACGAAAAAAATGTAAATGGTCTTTATGGTCATGTAATGGTTCTAGACATGTCTATACTTAACCTATAAAAATACTTTCTTTTCCCTGTAAACAAGTAAAAAAATTGAATGGCCATGATTTTCCCGACCATTTAATGGTCTCAAATTCTATCAAATGTACAAACGCAGACATCATGTAACTGCAAATAAAAATAAATGATCCATATAGCAAAATGCAGAACAAAAACCAGGTACATTTTTGCAATTACACTTTCCTTTTTTGTATTCAAATAAAACCACGCGCCACTTCTGAATAAATAAATTAGCACAAAACACAGTAATTCCGTATTCTCCGTCCATTACAAGAAACAATCAACACACGACTGACGCGCAAAATGAAAATTGTGTGTACCTGCTCAATGTTTTTATAAAATTATTTTCGCTGCAAAAAAATTAAAAAATTAAATGGTCACGAAAACAATGTACATGGTCTTTATGGCCATGTAATGGTTGTAGACATGTCTATACGTAAACTATAAAAATACTTTTTTCTCTGCAAAAAAGTAAAAAATTGAATAGTAAGGTACATGATTTTCCTGACCATATAATGGTCTCAAATTCTATCATTTAAATAATAGAACATGTTTGCGGCATTTGAGAACCATTTAAATGCTTATTGCCAACATATATTTTTCTCCACTCGAAAATTATTTTTACAAAGACAAAATACATGGTTTTCGCGACAATTACATACTCTAAATAAGCATTAAATGGATGTCCAAACCATGTCCAAACATGTTTTTTCTGTGCGTGCATGAAGTGCACAATGGTGATCGAAGCTCAAAGACAGAAAATATTTACGACATTTTGGAAAATGGATTGAATGCAAAAGAAAATTTATGTAACTACATTAGTTCACGCATCTAAGCCTAAACAAATCCTAGTGATCCTAATGAATCCAAACGAGTTCAAACTTTAAAATATCTCCTCAAGGTGGATAATAAACTTTTACGCGTGTGTAGAACATTTTTTTGAAAACTTTGGCGATAGGAAGACGCTCTGTTCTTAATTGGGTGAATAAGTCTTCAGTTGCACACCATAATTCGACAAAAAGGGATGAATAAAGCTATTCAGAAGAGAAAAAAGGTATGCAATTTATTTTTTGATAGTCGCATTACTGTTGTGCTGTAACTTCAACTTTTGATGCGAGAAATCTTGGTTTGCATCAAAAAAAGATTAATGCGAGATATGTGCACGTTATTCTGTCGGCAGTCTTGAACAGGAAGATTATTCTCGTCATCAAGAAAAAAAGAAGAGGCAAGGATGGAGAAAAACAAAGACAGGTCTGAAGAATCCCATGTCTTCACAGTAGATCTTCAAGCGGTGCTAATGGCTCCCAATTCGCAAGTTAGTAGCTTATATTATAGAACTAAACTGCAGGTGCACAACATAGTTTTATATAACCTAATAAACAAAAAAAGGTACTGCTTTCTATGGAATGAAGCTGAAGGTGGAGTTACTTTATTGAAAACAAAATACTTCCAAGTTTTAATAACAATAGTAAGCCTATTAAAATAATATTTTATATCGGCGGATGCGCATATCAAAACCGCAATTGTGTGATGAGTAACGCACTTCTTAATACAGCTATTAAACATAAAATTGTAATAGAACCAAAAAATATTGGAGATTGGTCATACGCAAATGGAGGCAGATAGCTTTTACTCTGCCATAGATCGCGCGATGAGGAATAAAAATGTTGATGTTCCCTCTGATTATATTGGAATTTGCAAAGGCGCTAGACAAAATCCAGAACCTTACGACATTACATACTTATATTATGATTTTTTTAGTGCTAAGTCAAAGAAAAAAATTGTTTTTAACATCATAAAAATGCTAAGTCGTAAAACAACCGTAACGAAAAAAATACATGTTGTATTTTCGTTTTTTAAAGTGTTGATGTTGAACAGTGAGGCATTTATGGTAACTATATTTACAGTTTTTCGAAAATAGGTTTATTTCACAATTTATTAAGTTTTTTGTCTCTCCTGTAAAATTAAAAAAAAATTGACTTAGCAACTTTACACATTAAGCTAATGATATTTTCCCATAATTATGTTTTGTAGCTGTAGTTCCCTGCACCAGAATATGATGGAGACAGTTATGCTAACATAATCTAAAGAAAGTATTTCACTTGTTTGGAGATATCAGCAGGATAACGACCCGAAACACTCATGAAAGTTGGTGAGTGAATGATTTCGGGTTCGTAAGTCGAATGTTGTTGAGTGGCCAAGTCAGTCCACCGACCTCAATCCCATTGAAAACATTTTGGGCGAACTCAAGAGACAACTCTCTAAGCTTCCCTGAAGCTACAAAAAATAATTGTGTGAAAATATTCAAAAATTATGGTATAATGTATAGGTAGAGATTTGCCGTAAGTTAATTTCATCCGTGCTTAAGAGAATTGAAGATGTCCTCAAAAATCCGAGTGAATATAAAGATATTAGCGACCTGGCTTAATGCTTATTGCAAATACTAACTTTCACGTACAAATTCTTACATTATTTTATTTATTTATTTATTAAACTTATAGTAAATATAAGAATAATAGAGAAAAATCTAGCATTAGCTACTTAGGCTATCAGCTACATTATTTTCAGGTTTCTTCATATACACCTATTTTACTGTCCACATAAAATTCGACGAGTTTTTTACTTTACTTTATTTTTAGTTATTATTTAGTCCTATCTGAATTCTAAACTAATTTTCAAATACACGAAATATGTCTACGTTATAAATAATTCCGAAATATTCAATAAAAAACATAAAATAGAAAAACCATGGCCTCGTTTAAAAAAAAAATACTTACACCTAGTTTTCTGTCCACATGTGTATATGAAGCACCCGAATTCACAAATTTTGTCCCTAATAACCTTATTTTGACCGTAGTGGCCTCATTTATTAACCGATCTTACTCAAATGTAGCACAAGGTCACCTTCTGTGGTTTCAACCAAACCTGGTTGATATATACATCGCTCTATTTTCCAAATTTGGCCATAATACTCTTATTTATTAACCAATGCTAATCAAGTTTCAAATTTTTATGTATTATCCGATCGTACTTATGTTTTTGCTCGATTTTCACAGATTTTGATTTATTACCCTCACTAATTGAGTGATTTCCTCTTTTTTAATAATGGATTCAATATTAGTTATATAATAACTCTGTATGTGCAAAATCAACTATAGATATGTTACAACTATATATAATATTAGACATTTCTGTTCAGATTGCGACAAAACTCCCATAAAAATTTACCCCTTAATGTTCTTAAATATGGAAATGCGGTTTATCTCTCAAACCTATGCTTATGTTTACTAATTCAGTAGTGATGGTTTTGGGTATGATATAGTCGGCCCCGCCCGACTTTCTACTTTACCCACTTGTTTAATACAAAAAATGTTTGCACAGAAGCATATAATTCTTACAACGAACGCCCAAACACGATATTTTTGGGAAAGTTACATTAATATAGAAATAATACTGGCCGCGGAAAAATATATTTTTACGACATTTAAAACATACATTTTATGTTTTCATTAAAATTAAACTTTAAACAATTTAGTGGTTGTGGTTGTCACCAATACTTTTTGTTTAATTGGCACAGAAAACTACACCCTCAAAAAAAAAATACCTTCTGTAACATATACTCCCAAACACATTTTGCTTCAAGCATATAAATTTTTGGGTATTGCCCAAACATTTATATATTTGATTTCTTCCAATATATAATATGTTTGAAAGCATATTGGTCTAAACAATATAATATGTTTGGGTAGTCAAAGATCCAAACATTATGTATTTTTCCATCCAAATTCAATTATTATATTATTATGTGAACATATAATATGTTTGGAAACATTGTGAACCCAAAAATATTATATGCTTAGAAGAATTTTCTCCCAAAGAAGATTGTGCTTAAATTTTTTTCTGCCTAATTGTATATTCCCTCACAGTTTTCTCACTTCCATAAGTTTTTTAGTTCTTAGCTCCTTTTTCTGTAATACAAACATTGTAGAAGAAATTATTAAATTTTATAATTTTTTAAATTTTACCTTTTGTCCGACGGGGATTCGAACAGCGGACCACACAGTTTGTAAGCCAGCACACTAACCACTGGGCTACGTAGCTGTTATGGTCATCAAGAGATAATTATCGTTATAAGTCATATTTATATAGCATATCTTGCGGCGCCCACGAGCCGATGCAAACATAACATTGTTTAACAACATAACATTGTTAAACATACATTTGTTGGCGACGTGGAGCAGTGGTTGGTACGTCCGCCTTGCGTGACAGGGGTCCTGGGTTCGATCCCTGCTTCGACCGACACCATTTTTTTTACGTATATTCCAAATACGTTCGGAATATCCCGAAAAGGTGTTCAACATTACATAGTAGTATGTTTATTAACTTTTTACTACGAAACTGTAAAGTGTGTCTTATAAAAGACTTAAATTCAGAAAAGAACAGTGCTTGATATAAACGAAATGGACTGATTTCAAATCATATATTATTTTTTATTGCAACAATAAAAAATTTGTAACAAAAAAGGGTTTTGTACACAAGTTTGAAATTTTCGAAGAAATTCAAAAAAGTCTTACAAAGGAAGAATGTGAAGTCGAGTAATATATAAATATTTTTGCATCGAATCCTAAAGTTAACGATAACCATTCAAAAGCACATTATATTTAAATTCGAAACAATAATTTTACAACCAACATATAAATTTATTTAGGTGTGAACAATTGTTTGCTTTCTTTATTAATTTATTCTAAAGAAAATAAACTTATTCAATTGTTGCTTTGGATCATTCCCCACCAAGTTATAATACAATTTGCCTAAAAAAGTTATAATGTTATTCTGGTTTTACCGATACGATTTTTTTGTTTTTTACTGTAACAACTCTAAAACGAGTACACTGAAAAAAAAAAATTGTCGTGTGGCCAAAGATTTCATGTCCTTAAAATAAGAATACAAATTTTTCTTAGCGTAGACGACGCATTTCTCTAATATAAAGTTTTTTTCCATGTTCAGTCGATAAACTTTTCAATGAAGTCGTGTTGTCCTTATAATTAAGTGATTTGACTTGAAAATGGGTATCATAATGAAAGAAAAAATTTTGAACTAAGGTCAACTTGACTTTAATAATTCTGAAAAAATCTTTAAAATTAATGAAATTGTCTTTAAATTTGTTGCATTTTTGCATCTTGACTACAAAGCAAAATTCGTTAAAAAATAGGACATAAGACGTTAAACATAGCGCAATTTCTACACGGATGAAAAAGACTTTTTTTTTCATATGTTTGGCTATAAACATTATATGTTTGGAACACAAATTTTTAAACACAATATTTTTGAGTGCAATCATATAATGTTCATAAACTAGCATAACATGTTTGGGACATATATGTTAATATGTTAGAACATATTATGTTTGGGACATAAAATATTTGTAAATATAATATGCTTGGATGCAAACATATATTAATTTAGAAATAGCCTATAAACATATATGTGTTTAGTAGCTTGGAGCGCTATTTAACAGGGCTTGATATTGAATTAAGTTGGTGGTTGTTGCTTGTTATTACAAAATTAACATTTTATTTTTCCTTGGGCAATTGATCAGCTACTTCTTTGATCCTTACAAACTGTGTGGTCCGCTGTTCGAATCCCCGTCCGGCAAAAGGTAAAATTAAAATAAAAAAAATCATACAATTGAATAATTTCTTCTACAATGTTTGTATTACAGAAAAAGGTGCTAAGAACTAAAAAATGTCGTGGAAGTGAGAAAGATGTGGGGGAATATACAATTAGGCAGAAACAAAATTTTGAGCATTCAGGTCGAAAACCTATGTTGTTAGCACCTATATTACCTGTTTATTTTCATAATTCATTATGATTGTAAATATATAAATAAATAAATAAAATTTTGAGCACAATATTGTTTGGGAGAATTTTTTTAAGCATATAATATTTTTGGGTGCAAAATGCTTCCAAACATATTATATGTTCACAAAATAACATATTGTTTTTGGGAAGACAACATTATTGAATTTGGATGCAAAAATACAAAATGTTTGGAACTTAGACTACCCAAACATATATTGTTTAGACCAATATGCTTTCAAACATATTATATATTGGAAGAGATCAAACATATAAATGTTTGGGCAATATCCAAAAATGTATATGCTTGAAGCAAAATATGTTTGGGAGTATATGTTGCAGAAGCGATTTGTTATGAGGGTGTACTGTCTTGTTTTTAACGGACTTTTTATAGCATATGAAAAAAGCTGAAAAAGCGAAAAAATAAAATTTGCTTCATAGAGTCAAATACACAAAACCCACATTAAAGAGAATTGTGTCTTAAAAGTATCCTTACTTGAATTCTCGCCTTCATTGGCTCGTAATCAATACCAAAATTTTTAAAATAGAGACACAATCTTTGGAACCGGGCATGCTATTTTTCAGTGTATAGTGCCCTTTCGTTAGTTTTTATGAAGATCCCTTTAATTACCTTTGTTTGAATATTTTGCCTTACTCATCCTACACTCAAAAAAAAGTGAACTCTCTATTTCACTAAAGCCAATTTAACTTTTTAGTTCCTAGAAATATTATGTTTGGAGAAAGTTTTCTTTACTCTAATACTTTTTTGTGTACGTTAGTTAAATTAACTAAACCCGAGGAAAAAATATACTCAAATGAAGCATAAAGATTAACTAAATTCGTGTCTTCCACAACATAGTTCAGAATTTCTTTAAATTTGTAAATTTTGCAAAAATGCATCCATCGTGAACTTCGTATGTCACTAAAGACATTCTTGCAATTTTGAACTCCAAATTTTTTCTTCAAACTACAAAATTTTCTTTAACAAGTGAAAAAACTTAGTTATGTCTAATAAATTGTCTTGTATTTGTCGAAAAATATTTACTTATTTTTATGACATCGGCGTGATGCCAACGTTTGTTATACTGTTTAATTAAAATTTTCTACAAATATTCAAAATTTTCTAAAATTAACCGAAAGTTTTCTTCCTGGTGGGTTCACTGTTTTTCCAGTGTACGTTCCGATTTGTTTTGACGAAACAAAAAAAGTGCCCGTAGTGCGAAAATGATAAACAAAACTCATGCTTTTTTTAATGTCTTTTCTCTTGGTTCCGAATGAATTTTCTCTCCGAATACTCATTTTAGTCTTTTTACTTAAGCATATACAATTTTTGGCGGTCTTATATCACAACCTATATATGTTTACTCCAAATTTGTAAATTTATACTTGTTTATATTCACACATAGTATTTTTCCAATCTTTAATGGATTTTTTTTGTGTATATATATTTTTAAGGCGCCAATTGGTTACTTTCATTATTTTACTTCCAGCATACATTTTATGTCTCTCTTTCTAAACACATATATGTTTATAGTCTATTTCTAAATTAATATATGTTTGCATCCAAGCATATTATATTTACAAACATTTTATGTCCCAAACATAATATGTTCTAACATATTAACATATATGTCCCAAACATATTATGCTAGTTTATGAACATTATATGCTTGCACTTAAAAATATTGTGTTTAAAAATGTGAGTTTCAAACATATAATTTTTACACCCAAACATATGAACAGTCTTTTTCGTCCGTGTAGTATTTTTCATTTCGAAGATAATAGATTAATATGCTTTCAAACATATTATATGTTAGGTTAGGGTAGGTGGCAACCCGATATAAGGTTGACTTATGCTATGGTCACACTGGGCAAATATTTGACAGAAATCAAAAAAGAATCCGTCGCCACAGCCAAACCAAGAGACATATCTAACATCATTGTAGGAATATTTTCCAAAAACCGTATCCATATATTTGGAAAATGATTCTGGAAAAATGTTTGGCACTCATTTTGGTCAAATATTTGCCTAGTGTGACCATAGCCTTAGTCTATTCAGTCCATTGTGATACCACATTGGTGAACTATCTCTCTTGGTGAACTTATATGTTAGAAGAAATCAAAAATATAAATGTTTGGGCAATACCCAAACATTTACTTGCTTGAAGCAAAATGTGTTTGGGAGTATATGTTACAGAAGCGATTATTTTTGAGGGAGTGGTGCATTACTTCCGATACTGTAATATAGCTCAGTCTCAATCATGAGATATTTGACATACAAAATATTTCTTGCTTTGATATCATCGATAATAATTACAAAGTGTTCGTCTACGTGTTAATGCAAGTACTGAAAGTTTAGGACCTGGTGTTTTGTAGTGCAGGACTAGAGGTGTGCGCGTGACTGAATTTTTACTCGCACTCACGCACATTCATGAAATAAAACCCAGTACTCACGCACGAACTACTTTTAAAGACTCACACACGATTCACGGAAATCAGCAAAAGTATCAAAATTCAAAAATAGAATATAGTTCGAGAGCTAAATTAATTTCAGTTAACATACGAGAATGAATTAAATCGTGATTTTTTCGTGAGCATCATTTTGCAGAAATTTTATTCACACACATTCAAGAACCGATTTTATTTCGCACGCACACTCACGCACCCTTTAAACAAATGCAAACAAGCGATATATAAAAAATTGAATTAAAAGAACTTCCTGAGTAGTTAAAATAAATTACATCTTTGGGAAGACATTTAGAAGTACTTCTATTTTTTTTTTGCTTGGAAAAGGATGAACATGTATAGCCCAGTTTAGCCTTCCCACGATGTACAAACTAAAAAAAAACACTGATGCATTGTTGTTTGCTATGGCTCAATAGTTGTTGGGAATGGGGAATGGAACTAATCACGTAATTATTTCGAACAAATAAATCCTCATGCCTCTCGCTTGTTAGAATTTGGCATGCAAGGAATAAATACTCGCAGTGGACGTATTCAGTATTGAATTACAACTCCTCATCATTATTCTTGGAATAAGACGAGTATTGGACATGAATGAGCGTTTGAAGGGCTGATTGCAGGAATACAACACTGTCTTAGCAGGTGGAAGGTACATTTGTGCAAATGTTTTTATGTTCGTTTGTCTTAGGAATTAATTCAATTAATCACTAAATCCTATTCCCAGACACAATATACCTATTTATTGAGTTGTCAATGCCACCACTGCGAACGAACATTGTCTGCGTTCTTTTTTTATTGTCTGTTGTCTATGTCATATCCTATATAGGGGTTTTTGTTTTCTTGTGTGTTGTCAGACTGGGCTCAGACAGTGGAGTCTCATATTTCAGCTTTTCAATCTGCATGGGTCAAGTCACCCTGTAGCTACGGGAGTTAGTTTCAAACCTGTAAAAAAAACTAAATCTCAAGTACGCAGAGCTGGTTCCATATTTGACTACTTTCACCCAGAAAAAAGTGTCTTCGAAAATAAAGGAAAAAATGTTCATCAATTTAGTTTAGCCATTTTATCTCCATTCATTTAAATTTTTGTGTGAAATAATAAAATTTACTTGTTTCAGTAAAAAAATCCTAAACTGAAAGCAGTTAGGAATAGTTCATTAACTAGAATAAGGCATGGCATTTTACTAATACTGTTTTCTTCGCTGGGTATAAGAATTTACTACTGAAAAAGAAAATTGTATTCACTGATAACAAAGAATTCGTAAACATAAACAGAAACCGAACTAAAACCAAGTTTCCTCAAATTTAGTAAAATTTCTTATAAAACGATAATACTAACTTCCTTTATTATAGAAAGCTTATCATACATACGAATAACACTTGGCATAAAAAAATATTTTAGTTCATTCGTACTAAGAAGTATTCAATCCTTTCAAAACTTAAGGAAACACACTTGTTAGAATAGAGGAAAATTTCCTACATTTCCTTTATCTACCTGTAATCGATACCTGCCATCGATGTAATCGATGTGTTTGCGCGTGGGTTGTTTTTTTAGTTGGAATCGCGTTGTTATGGTATATGGAGAGATTGTTAAAAATAATATTGTACACTGGTAGAAAAAGTTTCGTTAATACGATGAATTTCTACGTTGTATTAACGAAATTCTTCATTAAAAGTCAGCCAAAGTAGCATTTCGTTGTAACAACGTAATTTTACGTTATATTTATGAAACCCTATATGGAGTACATTTCGTAGTATTAACGAATAATTACGTTGCTATTACGTAGCCTTTTCGTTGTATTAACGAATATTATTCGTTGTATTAACGAATATTATTCGTTGTATGAATGAAATTTATTCATTGTATGGATGCAGCTTATACGTTGTATGAACGAAAATCATTCATTGTATGAACCCAGTTTCTTCATTGTATGAATGAAAGGCGAACGTTGTATAAATGAACTTAAACGTTATATTAATGAAACCCAACCAATTATTGCATTTGAATGTAGTCATTGGTAGTGTATTATTTTTTTGTTAAGATCTTTGAAATAGGATTTATATACTCGTACAGTAGGAAATAATATTTATTGATAAATTAAGTAATTTAATATTCATATAGTGTGACTTTCACTTAAGAAAAAAAAAGCCTCTAATTTCTAAGACCAAAAATGATAATCGTATCGCCGTGTCCATTTATCCAATTTATTTTTCCAACCAATGTTCATTACGGTAATTGTTCCGCCTTCTTCATCCGAAATTTCACTTCCCCGGGGCATTTTCACTAAAGATTAAAAATGTACACTAAATTTCTTGCAAATATACGAAAAACACCAATTTAACTCACCTTACCCATCTAGTTTTATTATTCACAACGAAACTGTAATGAGCCTGTGCACTCTTCAGCGAAAAAAACGTAAATGTTGTTAAGGTTTGCCCATCAGACAAGTTTTCTGTTGAACTTTTTACCGTTTGTTTTTCAAGACGCACACGCAAACATGTGCTTATTGCCATGCTTAGATGTGTATGTACAAATTACATAGACGCTACAGACGTATTAGAGAGGGAGTATGGAGAGACGTTTTGGTGAGAGAAAGAGAGTACGGAGGGGCAAAAACACTCAAAATCCCATTCGTATTGTTAATGAAAATATTTCATTAATATGACGAAATATAACAATTTAAAATTTATTTTTTAACGATCCATATCATTATATTAACGATCGCTTTCGTTTTATAAATGCAATTTTCAATTCCAGTTTCGAAGTATATAAAACGACTGTTTTAAGGGGTAAAAGTTTCCAAAAGTTACTCTCTGCGTGCAAATGATTGTAATAATTTCATCTTGGAAAATTTTTTTATTCTAATTCTTGAAAAAATTACAAAGTCAATATTCGTAATATTAACGAAACGTGTTTCATTATTATAACGAAACCCCAAACCACAAAATTGTCTTTTAACGATTGATTTCGTTGTATTAACGATCACTTTCGTTCTTATAACGAAAAATTTCGTAATATTAACGAAAAATAATCAACGAATCCCGTTCGTTAATAGTACGAACCATTTTTCTACCAGTGTAAAATAATATAATAAAAAACAATATTTGTTATTTTAAATTAGTGAGAAAAATGTTGGTTTTTTGAAAATTGGTTTATAAAAACAGAAAACACCAGCATAATAACAACCCCTTCATTCGACTTCATTTTGGAATCTTCAATTATGAGGTAATATTAAGTGACGCTAACCTTTTGTGAAAAAAATGGTTTAGGATTTTTTCGTTTATATTTGTAGGTATTGAAATTGTAAAAGGTGGACAAAATTGGTGGGTAGCAACTTATTCAAAGTGGAAGGTACTAGAAGAAGAAAAAAATGTGTTTTTATATTTCAAGGCCAGTCGATGCTGTTGATTCTAAATAAATATATTTAATATATTAATAAAGCATGTATTTTATTTAAGAAAAAACTGCCTATATAAATAAATAAAACTGTATATAAAAACGAAGGTAAGCAGTTCTAATTTTGAAGTAAAAAGTTTATCACAAATATGTAAGATTTGTCCAAATGAATGAAAAAAGTTCAATAAAATCATTCCATATATGAATTCAATTCAGTTAACTTTTTCATTCTGTAGTATAGTGGTACATAAATACAGGATAATGTTAACTAATATATGGAATGCATTCTACCTAATTTCTACCAAAATCACATCGTTCAAACAAATAAAAATGTCTTTGGCACTATACGAAGTTCAACTATCTTCACAATGAGTTCATTTTAACTTAAAGAAGGGGTCACTTTTTTCTGGGTGTTCCATTAAAAAAACTGGTGAATTTAACATGGGCTTGTCATTGGAGGGAGTCAGTCGCCTCCAATTAGCATTACATTTAACTAGCTCCCCAACTAGTTATAAAGAACTCCCTACTGATAAGTAAACAACGACCAGATACAGAAATACTTCCTAACCACTAACTACTAAAGTACAGTGGTGGAACCAGTTATAGTACCAGGTTTTTTTCGAAATACGTATTTATTCTAAAGAAAAAAAGTATAATTGTCAATACAATGGTTTTTATTTGGCAAAATACATATAAAATTTTTCTTAAAATATGTTCCAATCTATGTTTCAAAATATGTTATTCTACCATCAATTCCAGCTCTCCTAAAAATGCAAACAGTGTTGAAAACGTTAGCTAAAAAATATATTTTGCAAAAATGTAAATTTAATCAACTGCAACATATTTTTGACTTTTTTGACTTATTTTGGTGCGAACGAACTGACCAATAGAACTCGACTGACTTAAAAACAGCCATCCCTCCAACGCAAGACTAGGTGTACTTTGTTTTGTTTTGGTGTCTCTATTTGCAAAAAATCATGAAGTAAAGTGTGAAATTTGTACGTGAATTTCTTGTTTTCGTCATTAAAGCATTCCCTATAGCATTACTTGAGCCCTGTTCTGTAGCTAGTAGCAGTACGCCACAAAAACATATTTTGTGAACTAGATACCTTTTTGGATTCTAAATTACCTCTAGCATAAAATGGGGCCAGCTCAATAAGCATTTCCAAAAGCTAATTTCGAAACAAGATGTTTGTGGCATTTGGTTACTCCCGTGGCTAGAGGGCATTGAAAAACACACACACCAATGGGCAAGGTAGTGGTGATACAGGAGATTCACACTTTTCTATTTGTTAGGGACATACCTTATTTGTTCTTTGATAAGCTTTGCTTTCTCCCCATTGTTTTTCAATGTCTTGAATTTCAGTTAATCTTCTATTGTTAATGACCCTAATAAGTATTTTTTCTACAGATGAGGGTACAAGTTTTAGGTATTATTACCAATGTTTATATGTGT